>NW_028168823.1:0-5000 GCF_964237585.1 Gallinula chloropus
CAGCGACTGCTCCCAAAGCGAAGGAGCCAGGACCCAAAGACCTAGCTGGCCTGAAGGGGCCCCAGGGGGCCCCCAAGCAGGCCCTCTCCATTTGGGTCTGGGGGCTTTCGTTGGGCCGGGAACCTGGGAGGTACCTGCCCGGTTGCAGGTCGCGGCCCGAGAAGCACTCTCCGGCCAACGTGCCAAACGTCCAGCGACTGCTCCCAAAGCGAAGGAGCCAGGACCCAAAGACCTAGCTGGCCTGAAGGGGCCCCAGGGGGCCCCCAAGCAGCCCCTCTCCATTTGGGTCTGGGGGCTTTCGTTGGGCCGGGAACCTGGGAGGTACCTGCCCGGTTGCAGGTCGCGGCCCGAGAAGCACTCTCCGGCCAACGTGCCGAACGTCCAGCGACTGCTCCCAAAGCGAAGGAGCCAGGACCCAAAGACCTAGCTGGCCTGAAGGGGCCCCAGGGGGCCCCCAAGCAGCCCCTCTCCATTTGGGTCTGGGGGCTTTCGTTGGGCCGGGAACCTGGGAGGTACCTGCCCGGTTGCAGGTCGCGGCCCGAGAAGCACTCTCCGGCCAACGTGCCGAACGTCCAGCGACTGCTCCCAAAGCGAAGGAGCCAGGACCCAAAGACCTAGCTGGCCTGAAGGGGCCCCAGGGGGCCCCCAAGCAGCCCCTCTCCATTTGGGTCTGGGGGCTTTCGTTGGGCCGGGAACCTGGGAGGTACCTGCCCGGTTGCAGGTCGCGGCCCGAGAAGCACTCTCCGGCCAACGTGCCCAACGTCCAGCGACTGCTCCCAAAGCGAAGGAGCCAGGACCCAAAGACCTAGCTGGCCTGAAGGGGCCCCAGGGGGCCCCCAAGCAGCCCCTCTCCATTTGGGTCTGGGGGCTTTCGTTGGGCCGGGAACCTGGGAGGTACCTGCCCGGTTGCAGGTCGCGGCCCGAGAAGCACTCTCCGGCCAACGTGCCAAACGTCCAGCGACTGCTCCCAAAGCGAAGGAGCCAGGACCCAAAGACCTAGCTGGCCTGAAGGGGCCCCAGGGGGCCCCCAAGCAGGCCCCTCTCCATTTGGGTCTGGGGGCTTTCGTTGGGCCGGGAACCTGGGAGGTACCTGCCCGGTTGCAGGTCGCGGCCCGAGAAGCACTCTCCGGCCAACGTGCCAAACGTCCAGCGACTGCTCCCAAAGCGAAGGAGCCAGGACCCAAAGACCTAGCTGGCCTGAAGGGGCCCCAGGGGGCCCCCAAGCAGCCCCTCTCCATTTGGGTCTGGGGGCTTTCGTTGGGCCGGGAACCTGGGAGGTACCTGCCCGGTTGCAGGTCGCGGCCCGAGAAGCACTCTCCGGCCAACGTGCCGAACGTCCAGCGACTGCTCCCAAAGCGAAGGAGCCAGGACCCAAAGACCTAGCTGGCCTGAAGGGGCCCCAGGGGGCCCCCAAGCAGCCCCTCTCCATTTGGGTCTGGGGGCTTTCGTTGGGCCGGGAACCTGGGAGGTACCTGCCCGGTTGCAGGTCGCGGCCCGAGAAGCACTCTCCGGCCAACGTGCCAAACGTCCAGCGACTGCTCCCAAAGCGAAGGAGCCAGGACCCAAAGACCTAGCTGGCCTGAAGGGGCCCCAGGGGGCCCCCAAGCAGCCCCTCTCCATTTGGGTCTGGGGGCTTTCGTTGGGCCGGGAACCTGGGAGGTACCTGCCCGGTTGCAGGTCGCGGCCCGAGAAGCACTCTCCGGCCAACGTGCCCAACGTCCAGCGACTGCTCCCAAAGCGAAGGAGCCAGGACCCAAAGACCTAGCTGGCCTGAAGGGGCCCCAGGGGGCCCCCAAGCAGCCCCTCTCCATTTGGGTCTGGGGGCTTTCGTTGGGCCGGGAACCTGGGAGGTACCTGCCCGGTTGCAGGTCGCGGCCCGAGAAGCACTCTCCGGCCAACGTGCCAAACGTCCAGCGACTGCTCCCAAAGCGAAGGAGCCAGGACCCAAAGACCTAGCTGGCCTGAAGGGGCCCCAGGGGGCCCCCAAGCAGCCCCTCTCCATTTGGGTCTGGGGGCTTTCGTTGGGCCGGGAACCTGGGAGGTACCTGCCCGGTTGCAGGTCGCGGCCCGAGAAGCACTCTCTGGCCAACGTACCGAACGTCCAGCGACTGCTCCCAAAGCGAAGGAGCCAGGACCCAAAGACCTAGCTGGCCTGAAGGGGCCCCAGGGGGCCCCCAAGCAGCCCCTCTCCATTTGGGTCTGGGGGCTTTCGTTGGGCCGGGAACCTGGGAGGTACCTGCCCGGTTGCAGGTCGCGGCCCGAGAAGCACTCTCCGGCCAACGTGCCAAACGTCCAGCGACTGCTCCCAAAGCGAAGGAGCCAGGACCCAAAGACCTAGCTGGCCTGAAGGGGCCCCAGGGGGCCCCCAAGAAGCCCCTCTCCATTTGGGTCTGGGGGCTTTCGTTGGGCCGGGAACCTGGGAGGTACCTGCCCGGTTGCAGGTCGCGGCCCGAGAAGCACTCTCCGGCCAACGTGCCGAACGTCCAGCGACTGCTCCCAAAGCGAAGGAGCCAGGACCCAAAGACCTAGCTGGCCTGAAGGGGCCCCAGGGGGCCCCCAAGCAGCCCCTCTCCATTTGGGTCTGGGGGCTTTCGTTGGGCCGGGAACCTGGGAGGTACCTGCCCGGTTGCAGGTCGCGGCCCGAGAAGCACTCTCCGGCCAACGTGCCAAACGTCCAGCGACTGCTCCCAAAGCGAAGGAGCCAGGACCCAAAGACCTAGCTGGCCTGAAGGGGCCCCAGGGGGCCCCCAAGCAGCCCCTCTCCATTTGGGTCTGGGGGCTTTCGTTGGGCCGGGAACCTGGGAGGTACCTGCCCGGTTGCAGGTCGCGGCCCGAGAAGCACTCTCCGGCCAACGTGCCCAACGTCCAGCGACTGCTCCCAAAGCGAAGGAGCCAGGACCCAAAGACCTAGCTGGCCTGAAGGGGCCCCAGGGGGCCCCCAAGCAGCCCCTCTCCATTTGGGTCTGGGGGCTTTCGTTGGGCCGGGAACCTGGGAGGTACCTGCCCGGTTGCAGGTCGCGGCCCGAGAAGCACTCTCCGGCCAACGTGCCAAACGTCCAGCGACTGCTCCCAAAGCGAAGGAGCCAGGACCCAAAGACCTAGCTGGCCTGAAGGGGCCCCAGGGGGCCCCCAAGCAGCCCCTCTCCATTTGGGTCTGGGGGCTTTCGTTGGGCCGGGAACCTGGGAGGTACCTGCCCGGTTGCAGGTCGCGGCCCGAGAAGCACTCTCCGGCCAACGTGCCAAACGTCCAGCGACTGCTCCCAAAGCGAAGGAGCCAGGACCCAAAGACCTAGCTGGCCTGAAGGGGCCCCAGGGGGCCCCCAAGCAGCCCCTCTCCATTTGGGTCTGGGGGCTTTCGTTGGGCCGGGAACCTGGGAGGTACCTGCCCGGTTGCAGGTCGCGGCCCGAGAAGCACTCTCCGGCCAACGTGCCCAACGTCCAGCGACTGCTCCCAAAGCGAAGGAGCCAGGACCCAAAGACCTAGCTGGCCTGAAGGGGCCCCAGGGGGCCCCCAAGCAGCCCCTCTCCATTTGGGTCTGGGGGCTTTCGTTGGGCCGGGAACCTGGGAGGTACCTGCCCGGTTGCAGGTCGCGGCCCGAGAAGCACTCTCCGGCCAACGTGCCAAACGTCCAGCGACTGCTCCCAAAGCGAAGGAGCCAGGACCCAAAGACCTAGCTGGCCTGAAGGGGCCCCAGGGGGCCCCCAAGCAGCCCCTCTCCATTTGGGTCTGGGGGCTTTCGTTGGGCCGGGAACCTGGGAGGTACCTGCCCGGTTGCAGTTCGCGGCCCGAGAAGCACTCTCCGGCCAACGTACCGAACGTCCAGCGACTGCTCCCAAAGCGAAGGAGCCAGGACCCAAAGACCTAGCTGGCCTGAAGGGGCCCCAGGGGGCCCCCAAGCAGCCCCTCTCCATTTGGGTCTGGGGGCTTTCGTTGGGCCGGGAACCTGGGAGGTACCTGCCCGGTTGCAGGTCGCGGCCCGAGAAGCACTCTCCGGCCAACGTGCCCAACGTCCAGCGACTGCTCCCAAAGCGAAGGAGCCAGGACCCAAAGACCTAGCTGGCCTGAAGGGGCCCCAGGGGGCCCCCAAGCAGCCCCTCTCCATTTGGGTCTGGGGGCTTTCGTTGGGCCGGGAACCTGGGAGGTACCTGCCCGGTTGCAGGTCGTGGCCCGAGAAGCACTCTCCGGCCAACGTGCCAAACGTCCAGCGACTGCTCCCAAAGCGAAGGAGCCAGGACCCAAAGACCTAGCTGGCCTGAAGGGGCCCCAGGGGGCCCCCAAGCAGCCCCTCTCCATTTGGGTCTGGGGGCTTTCGTTGGGCCGGGAACCTGGGAGGTACCTGCCCGGTTGCAGGTCGCGGCCCGAGAAGCACTCTCCGGCCAACGTGCCAAACGTCCAGCGACTGCTCCCAAAGCGAAGGAGCCAGGACCCAAAGACCTAGCTGGCCTGAAGGGGCCCCAGGGGGCCCCCAAGCAGCCCCTCTCCATTTGGGTCTGGGGGCTTTCGTTGGGCCGGGAACCTGGGAGGTACCTGTCCGGTTGCAGGTCGCTGCCCGAGAAGCACTCTCCGGCCAACGTGCCAAACGTCCAGCGACTGCTCCCAAAGCGAAGGAGCCAGGACCCAAAGACCTAGCTGGCCTGAAGGGGCCCCAGGGGGCCCCCAAGCAGCCCCTCTCCATTTGGGTCTGGGGGCTTTCGTTGGGCCGGGAACCTGGGAGGTACCTGCCCGGTTGCAGGTCGCGGCCCGAGAAGCACTCTCCGGCCAACGTGCCAAACGTCCAGCGACTGCTCCCAAAGCGAAGGAGCCAGGACCCAAAGACCTAGCTGGCCTGAAGGGGCCCCAGGGGGCCCCCAAGCAGCCCCTCTCCATTTGGGTCTGGGGGCTTTCGTTGGGCCGGGAACCTGGGAGGTACCTGCCCGGTTGCAGGTCGCGGCCCGAGAAGCACTCTCCGGCCAACGTGCCGAACGTCCAGCGACTGCTCCCAAAGCGAAGGAGCCAGGAC
>NW_028168823.1:15000-32548 GCF_964237585.1 Gallinula chloropus
CCGAGAAGCACTCTCCGGCCAACGTGCCAAACGTCCAGCGACTGCTCCCAAAGCGAAGGAGCCAGGACCCAAAGACCTAGCTGGCCTGAAGGGGCCCCAGGGGGCCCCCAAGCAGCCCCTCTCCATTTGGGTCTGGGGGCTTTCGTTGGGCCGGGAACCTGGGAGGTACCTGCCCGGTTGCAGGTCGCGGCCCGAGAAGCACTCTCCGGCCAACGTGCCAAACGTCCAGCGACTGCTCCCAAAGCGAAGGAGCCAGGACCCAAAGACCTAGCTGGCCTGAAGGGGCCCCAGGGGGCCCCCAAGCAGCCCCTCTCCATTTGGGTCTGGGGGCTTTCGTTGGGCCGGGAACCTGGGAGGTACCTGCCCGGTTGCAGGTCGCGGCCCGAGAAGCACTCTCCGGCCAACGTGCCCAACGTCCAGCGACTGCTCCCAAAGCGAAGGAGCCAGGACCCAAAGACCTAGCTGGCCTGAAGGGGCCCCAGGGGGCCCCCAAGCAGCCCCTCTCCATTTGGGTCTGGGGGCTTTCGTTGGGCCGGGAACCTGGGAGGTACCTGCCCGGTTGCAGGTCGCGGCCCGAGAAGCACTCTCCGGCCAACGTGCCAAACGTCCAGCGACTGCTCCCAAAGCGAAGCAGCCAGGACCCAAAGACCTAGCTGGCCTGAAGGGGCCCCAGGGGGCCCCCAAGCAGCCCCTCTCCATTTGGGTCTGGGGGCTTTCGTTGGGCCGGGAACCTGGGAGGTACCTGCCCGGTTGCAGGTCGCGGCCCGAGAAGCACTCTCCGGCCAACGTGCCGAACGTCCAGCGACTGCTCCCAAAGCGAAGGAGCCAGGACCCAAAGACCTAGCTGGCCTGAAGGGGCCCCAGGGGGCCCCCAAGCAGCCCCTCTCCATTTGGGTCTGGGGGCTTTCGTTGGGCCGGGAACCTGGGAGGTACCTGCCCGGTTGCAGGTCGCGGCCCGAGAAGCACTCTCCGGCCAACGTGCCAAACGTCCAGCGACTGCTCCCAAAGCGAAGGAGCCAGGACCCAAAGACCTAGCTGGCCTGAAGGGGCCCCAGGGGGCCCCCAAGCAGCCCCTCTCCATTTGGGTCTGGGGGCTTTCGTTGGGCCGGGAACCTGGGAGGTACCTGCCCGGTTGCAGGTCGCGGCCCGAGAAGCACTCTCCGGCCAACGTGCCCAACGTCCAGCGACTGCTCCCAAAGCGAAGGAGCCAGGACCCAAAGACCTAGCTGGCCTGAAGGGGCCCCAGGGGGCCCCCAAGCAGCCCCTCTCCATTTGGGTCTGGGGGCTTTCGTTGGGCCGGGAACCTGGGAGGTACCTGCCCGGTTGCAGGTCGCGGCCCGAGAAGCACTCTCCGGCCAACGTGCCAAACGTCCAGCGACTGCTCCCAAAGCGAAGGAGCCAGGACCCAAAGACCTAGCTGGCCTGAAGGGGCCCCAGGGGGCCCCCAAGCAGCTCCTCTCCATTTGGGTCTGGGGGCTTTCGTTGGGCCGGGAACCTGGGAGGTACCTGCCCGGTTGCAGGTCGCGGCCCGAGAAGCACTCTCCGGCCAACGTGCCGAACGTCCAGCGACTGCTCCCAAAGCGAAGGAGCCAGGACCCAAAGACCTAGCTGGCCTGAAGGGGCCCCAGGGGGCCCCCAAGCAGCCCCTCTCCATTTGGGTCTGGGGGCTTTCGTTGGGCCGGGAACCTGGGAGGTACCTGCCCGGTTGCAGGTCGCGGCCCGAGAAGCACTCTCCGGCCAACGTGCCAAACGTCCAGCGACTGCTCCCAAAGCGAAGGAGCCAGGACCCAAAGACCTAGCTGGCCTGAAGGGGCCCCAGGGGGCCCCCAAGCAGCCCCTCTCCATTTGGGTCTGGGGGCTTTCGTTGGGCCGGGAACCTGGGAGGTACCTTCTGGGTTGCAGGTCGCGGCCCGAGAAGCACTCTCCGGCCAACGTGCCAAACGTCCAGCGACTGCTCCCAAAGCGAAGGAGCCAGGACCCAAAGACCTAGCTGGCCTGAAGGGGCCCCAGGGGGCCCCCAAGCAGCCCCTCTCCATTTGGGTCTGGGGGCTTTCGTTGGGCCGGGAACCTGGGAGGTACCTTCTGGGTTGCAGGTCGCGGCCCGAGAAGCACTCTCCGGCCAACGTGCCCAACGTCCAGCGACTGCTCCCAAAGCGAAGGAGCCAGGACCCAAAGACCTAGCTGGCCTGAAGGGGCCCCAGGGGGCCCCCAAGCAGCCCCTCTCCATTTGGGTCTGGGGGCTTTCGTTGGGCCGGGAACCTGGGAGGTACCTGCCCGGTTGCAGGTCGCGGCCCGAGAAGCACTCTCCGGCCAACGTGCCAAACGTCCAGCGACTGCTCCCAAAGCGAAGCAGCCAGGACCCAAAGACCTAGCTGGCCTGAAGGGGCCCCAGGGGGCCCCCAAGCAGCCCCTCTCCATTTGGGTCTGGGGGCTTTCGTTGGGCCGGGAACCTGGGAGCTACCTGCCCGGTTGCAGGTCGCGGCCCGAGAAGCACTCTCCGGCCAACGTGCCGAACGTCCAGCGACTGCTCCCAAAGCGAAGGAGCCAGGACCCAAAGACCTAGCTGGCCTGAAGGGGCCCCAGGGGGCCCCCAAGCAGCCCCTCTCCATTTGGGTCTGGGGGCTTTCGTTGGGCCGGGAACCTGGGAGGTACCTGCCCGGTTGCAGGTCGCGGCCCGAGAAGCACTCTCCGGCCAACGTGCCAAACGTCCAGCGACTGCTCCCAAAGCGAAGGAGCCAGGACCCAAAGACCTAGCTGGCCTGAAGGGGCCCCAGGGGGCCCCCAAGCAGCCCCTCTCCATTTGGGTCTGGGGGCTTTCGTTGGGCCGGGAACCTGGGAGGTACCTGCCCGGTTGCAGGTCGCGGCCCGAGAAGCACTCTCCGGCCAACGTGCCGAACGTCCAGCGACTGCTCCCAAAGCGAAGCAGCCAGGACCCAAAGACCTAGCTGGCCTGAAGGGGCCCCAGGGGGCCCCCAAGCAGCCCCTCTCCATTTGGGTCTGGGGGCTTTCGTTGGGCCGGGAACCTGGGAGGTACCTGCCCGGTTGCAGGTCGCGGCCCGAGAAGCACTCTCCGGCCAACGTGCCAAACGTCCAGCGACTGCTCCCAAAGCGAAGGAGCCAGGACCCAAAGACCTAGCTGGCCTGAAGGGGCCCCAGGGGGCCCCCAAGCAGCCCCTCTCCATTTGGGTCTGGGGGCTTTCGTTGGGCCGGGAACCTGGGAGGTACCTGCCCGGTTGCAGGTCGCGGCCCGAGAAGCACTCTCCGGCCAACGTGCCAAACGTCCAGCGACTGCTCCCAAAGCGAAGGAGCCAGGACCCAAAGACCTAGCTGGCCTGAAGGGGCCCCAGGGGGCCCCCAAGCAGCCCCTCTCCATTTGGGTCTGGGGGCTTTCGTTGGGCCGGGAACCTGGGAGGTACCTGCCCGGTTGCAGGTCGCGGCCCGAGAAGCACTCTCCGGCCAACGTGCCAAACGTCCAGCGACTGCTCCCAAAGCGAAGCAGCCAGGACCCAAAGACCTAGCTGGCCTGAAGGGGCCCCAGGGGGCCCCCAAGCAGCCCCTCTCCATTTGGGTCTGGGGGCTTTCGTTGGGCCGGGAACCTGGGAGGTACCTGCCCGGTTGCAGGTCACGGCCCGAGAAGCACTCTCCGGCCAACGTGCCAAACGTCCAGCGACTGCTCCCAAAGCAAAGGAGCCAGGACCCAAAGACCTAGCTGGCCTGAAGGGGCCCCAGGGGGCCCCCAAGCAGCCCCTCTCCATTTGGGTCTGGGGGCTTTCGTTGGGCTGGGAACCTGGGAGGTACCTGCCCGGTTGCAGGTCGCGGCCCGAGAAGCACTCTCCGGCCAACGTGCCAAACGTCCAGCGACTGCTCCCAAAGCGAAGGAGCCAGGACCCAAAGACCTAGCTGGCCTGAAGGGGCCCCAGGGGGCCCCCAAGCAGCCCCTCTCCATTTGGGTCTGGGGGCTTTCGTTGGGCCGGGAACCTGGGAGGTACCTGCCCGGTTGCAGGTCGCGGCCCGAGAAGCACTCTCCGGCCAACGTGCCGAACGTCCAGCGACTGCTCCCAAAGCAAAGGAGCCAGGACCCAAAGACCTAGCTGGCCTGAAGGGGCCCCAGGGGGCCCCCAAGCAGCCCCTCTCCATTTGGGTCTGGGGGCTTTCGTTGGGCCGGGAACCTGGGAGGTACCTGCCCGGTTGCAGGTCGCGGCCCGAGAAGCACTCTCCGGCCAACGTGCCAAACGTCCAGCGACTGCTCCCAAAGCGAAGGAGCCAGGACCCAAAGACCTAGCTGGCCTGAAGGGGCCCCAGGGGGCCCCCAAGCAGCCCCTCTCCATTTGGGTCTGGGGGCTTTCGTTGGGCCGGGAACCTGGGAGGTACCTGCCCGGTTGCAGGTCGCGGCCCGAGAAGCACTCTCCGGCCAACGTGCCGAACGTCCAGCGACTGCTCCCAAAGCGAAGGAGCCAGGACCCAAAGACCTAGCTGGCCTGAAGGGGCCCCAGGGGGCCCCCAAGCAGCCCCTCTCCATTTGGGTCTGGGGGCTTTCGTTGGGCCGGGAACCTGGGAGGTACCTGCCCGGTTGCAGGTCGCGGCCCGAGAAGCACTCTCCGGCCAACGTGCCAAACGTCCAGCGACTGCTCCCAAAGCGAAGGAGCCAGGACCCAAAGACCTAGCTGGCCTGAAGGGGCCCCAGGGGGCCCCCAAGCAGCCCCTCTCCATTTGGGTCTGGGGGCTTTCGTTGGGCCGGGAACCTGGGAGGTACCTGCCCGGTTGCAGGTCGCGGCCCGAGAAGCACTCTCCGGCCAACGTGCCAAACGTCCAGCGACTGCTCCCAAAGCAAAGGAGCCAGGACCCAAAGACCTAGCTGGCCTGAAGGGGCCCCAGGGGGCCCCCAAGCAGCCCCTCTCCATTTGGGTCTGGGGGCTTTCGTTGGGCCGGGAACCTGGGAGGTACCTGCCCGGTTGCAGGTCGCGGCCCGAGAAGCACTCTCCGGCCAACGTGCCAAACGTCCAGCGACTGCTCCCAAAGCGAAGGAGCCAGGACCCAAAGACCTAGCTGGCCTGAAGGGGCCCCAGGGGGCCTCCAAGCAGCCCCTCTCCATTTGAGTCTGGGGGCTTTCGTTGGGCCGGGAACCTGGGAGGTACCTGCCCGGTTGCAGGTCGCGGCCTGAGAAGCACTCTCCGGCCAACGTGCCAAACGTCCAGCGACTGCTCCCAAAGCGAAGGAGCCAGGACCCAAAGACCTAGCTGGCCTGAAGGGGCCCCAGGGGGCCCCCAAGCAGCCCCTCTCCATTTGGGTCTGGGGGCTTTCGTTGGGCCGGGAACCTGGGAGGTACCTGCCCGGTTGCAGGTCGCGGCCCGAGAAGCACTCTCCGGCCAACGTGCCAAACGTCCAGCGACTGCTCCCAAAGCAAAGGAGCCAGGACCCAAAGACCTAGCTGGCCTGAAGGGGCCCCAGGGGGCCCCCAAGCAGCCCCTCTCCATTTGGGTCTGGGGGCTTTCGTTGGGCCGGGAACCTGGGAGGTACCTGCCCGGTTGCAGGTCGCGGCCCGAGAAGCACTCTCCGGCCAACGTGCCAAACGTCCAGCGACTGCTCCCAAAGCGAAGGAGCCAGGACCCAAAGACCTAGCTGGCCTGAAGGGGCCCCAGGGGGCCCCCAAGCAGCCCCTCTCCATTTGGGTCTGGGGGCTTTCGTTGGGCCGGGAACCTGGGAGGTACCTGCCCGGTTGCAGGTCGCGGCCCGAGAAGCACTCTCCGGCCAACGTGCCGAACGTCCAGCGACTGCTCCCAAAGCGAAGCAGCCAGGACCCAAAGACCTAGCTGGCCTGAAGGGGCCCCAGGGGGCCCCCAAGCAGCCCCTCTCCATTTGGGTCTGGGGGCTTTCGTTGGGCCGGGAACCTGGGAGCTACCTGCCCGGTTGCAGGTCGCGGCCCGAGAAGCACTCTCCGGCCAACGTGCCAAACGTCCAGCGACTGCTCCCAAAGCGAAGGAGCCAGGACCCAAAGACCTAGCTGGCCTGAAAGGGCCCCAGGGGGCCCCCAAGCAGCCCCTCTCCATTTGGGTCTGGGGGCTTTCGTTGGGCCGGGAACCTGGGAGGTACCTGCCCGGTTGCAGGTCGCGGCCCGAGAAGCACTCTCCGGCCAACGTGCCGAACGTCCAGCGACTGCTCCCAAAGCGAAGGAGCCAGGACCCAAAGACCTAGCTGGCCTGAAGGGGCCCCAGGGGGCCCCCAAGCAGCCCCTCTCCATTTGGGTCTGGGGGCTTTCGTTGGGCCGGGAACCTGGGAGGTACCTGCCCGGTTGCAGGTCGCGGCCCGAGAAGCACTCTCCGGCCAACGTGCCAAACGTCCAGCGACTGCTCCCAAAGCGAAGGAGCCAGGACCCAAAGACCTAGCTGGCCTGAAGGGGCCCCAGGGGGCCCCCAAGCAGGCCCTCTCCATTTGGGTCTGGGGGCTTTCGTTGGGCCGGGAACCTGGGAGGTACCTGCCCGGTTGCAGGTCGCGGCCCGAGAAGCACTCTCCGGCCAACGTGCCAAACGTCCGGCTACTGCTCCCAAAGCGAAGGAGCCAGGACCCAAAGACCTAGCTGGCCTGAAGGGGCCCCAGGGGGCCCCCAAGCAGCCCCTCTCCATTTGGGTCTGGGGGCTTTCGTTCGGCCGGGAACCTGGGAGGTACCAGCCCGGTTGCAGGTCGCGGCCCGAGAAGCACTCTCCGGCCAACGTGCCGAACGTCCAGCGACTGCTCCCAAAGCGAAGGAGCCAGGACCCAAAGACCTAGCTGGCCTGAAGGGGCCCCAGGGGGCCCCCAAGCAGCCCCTCTCCATTTGGGTCTGGGGGCTTTCGTTGGGCCGGGAACCTGGGAGGTACCTGCCCGGTTGCAGGTCGCGGCCCGAGAAGCACTCTCCGGCCAACGTGCCAAACGTCCAGCGACTGCTCCCAAAGCGAAGGAGCCAGGACCCAAAGACCTAGCTGGCCTGAAGGGGCCCCAGGGGGCCCCCAAGCAGCCCCTCTCCATTTGGGTCTGGGGGCTTTCGTTGGGCCGGGAACCTGGGAGGTACCAGCCCGGTTGCAGGTCGCGGCCCGAGAAGCACTCTCCGGCCAACGTGCCAAACGTCCAGCGACTGCTCCCAAAGCGAAGGAGCCAGGACCCAAAGACCTAGCTGGCCTGAAGGGGCCCCAGGGGGCCCCCAAGCAGCCCCTCTCCATTTGGGTCTGGGGGCTTTCGTTGGGCCGGGAACCTGGGAGCTACCTGCCCGGTTGCAGGTCGCGGCCCGAGAAGCACTCTCCGGCCAACGTGCCAAACGTCCAGCGACTGCTCCCAAAGCGAAGGAGCCAGGACCCAAAGACCTAGCTGGCCTGAAGGGGCCCCAGGGGGCCCCCAAGCAGCCCCTCTCCATTTGGGTCTGGGGGCTTTCGTTGGGCCGGGAACCTGGGAGGTACCTGCCCGGTTGCAGGTCGCGGCCCGAGAAGCACTCTCCGGCCAACGTGCCGAACGTCCAGCGACTGCTCCCAAAGCGAAGGAGCCAGGACCCAAAGACCTAGCTGGCCTGAAGGGGCCCCAGGGGGCCCCCAAGCAGCCCCTCTCCATTTGGGTCTGGGGGCTTTCGTTGGGCCGGGAACCTGGGAGGTACCTACCCGGTTGCAGGTCGCGGCCCGAGAAGCACTCTCCGGCCAACGTGCCCAACGTCCAGCGACTGCTCCCAAAGCGAAGGAGCCAGGACCCAAAGACCTAGCTGGCCTGAAGGGGCCCCAGGGGCCCCCCAAGCAGCCCCTCTCCATTTGGGTCTGGGGGCTTTCGTTGGGCCGGGAACCTGGGAGGTACCTGCCCGGTTGCAGGTCGCGGCCCGAGAAGCACTCTCCGGCCAACGTGCCAAACGTCCAGCGACTGCTCCCAAAGCGAAGGAGCCAGGACCCAAAGACCTAGCTGGCCTGAAGGGGCCCCAGGGGGCCCCCAAGCAGCCCCTCTCCATTTGGGTCTGGGGGCTTTCGTTGGGCCGGGAACCTGGGAGCTACCTGCCCGGTTGCAGGTCGCGGCCCGAGAAGCACTCTCCGGCCAACGTGCCAAACGTCCAGCGACTGCTCCCAAAGCGAAGGAGCCAGGACCCAAAGACCTAGCTGGCCTGAAGGGGCCCCAGGGGGCCCCCAAGCAGCCCCTCTCCATTTGGGTCTGGGGGCTTTCGTTGGGCCGGGAACCTGGGAGGTACCTGCCCGGTTGCAGGTCGCGGCCCGAGAAGCACTCTCCGGCCAACGTGCCAAACGTCCAGCGACTGCTCCCAAAGCGAAGGAGCCAGGACCCAAAGACCTAGCTGGCCTGAAGGGGCCCCAGGGGGCCCCCAAGCAGCCCCTCTCCATTTGGGTCTGGGGGCTTTCGTTGGGCCGGGAACCTGGGAGGTACCTGCCCGGTTGCAGGTCGCGGCCCGAGAAGCACTCTCCGGCCAACGTGCCGAACGTCCAGCGACTGCTCCCAAAGCGAAGGAGCCAGGACCCAAAGACCTAGCTGGCCTGAAGGGGCCCCAGGGGGCCCCCAAGCAGCCCCTCTCCATTTGGGTCTGGGGGCTTTCGTTGGGCCGGGAACCTGGGAGGTACCTGCCCGGTTGCAGGTCGCGGCCCGAGAAGCACTCTCCGGCCAACGTGCCGAACGTCCAGCGACTGCTCCCAAAGCGAAGGAGCCAGGACCCAAAGACCTAGCTGGCCTGAAGGGGCCCCAGGGGGCCCCCAAGCAGCCCCTCTCCATTTGGGTCTGGGGGCTTTCGTTGGGCCGGGAACCTGGGAGGTACCTGCCCGGTTGCAGGTCGCGGCCCGAGAAGCACTCTCCGGCCAACGTGCCAAACGTCCGGCGACTGCTCCCAAAGCGAAGGAGCCAGGACCCAAAGACCTAGCTGGCCTGAAGGGGCCCCAGGGGGCCCCCAAGCAGCCCCTCTCCATTTGGGTCTGGGGGCTTTCGTTGGGCCGGGAACCTGGGAGGTACCTGCCCGGTTGCAGGTCGCGGCCCGAGAAGCACTCTCCGGCCAACGTGCCGAACGTCCAGCGACTGCTCCCAAAGCGAAGCAGCCAGGTCCCAAAGACCTAGCTGGCCTGAAGGGGCCCCAGGGGGCCCCCAAGCAGCCCCTCTCCATTTGGGTCTGGGGGCTTTCGTTGGGCCGGGAACCTGGGAGGTACCTGCCCGGTTGCAGGTCGCGGCCCGAGAAGCACTCTCCGGCCAACGTGCCGAACGTCCAGCGACTGCTCCCAAAGCGAAGGAGCCAGGACCCAAAGACCTAGCTGGCCTGAAGGGGCCCCAGGGGGCCCCCAAGCAGCCCCTCTCCATTTGGGTCTGGGGGCTTTCGTTGGGCCGGGAACCTGGGAGGTACCTGCCCGGTTGCAGGTCGCGGCCCGAGAAGCACTCTCCGGCCAACGTGCCAAACGTCCGGCGACTGCTCCCAAAGCGAAGGAGCCAGGACCCAAAGACCTAGCTGGCCTGAAGGGGCCCCAGGGGGCCCCCAAGCAGCCCCTCTCCATTTGGGTCTGGGGGCTTTCGTTGGGCCGGGAACCTGGGAGGTACCTGCCCGGTTGCAGGTCGCGGCCCGAGAAGCACTCTCCGGCCAACGTGCCGAACGTCCAGCGACTGCTCCCAAAGCGAAGCAGCCAGGTCCCAAAGACCTAGCTGGCCTGAAGGGGCCCCAGGGGGCCCCCAAGCAGCCCCTCTCCATTTGGGTCTGGGGGCTTTCGTTGGGCCGGGAACCTGGGAGGTACCTGCCCGGTTGCAGGTCGCGGCCCGAGAAGCACTCTCCGGCCAACGTGCCAAACGTCCAGCGACTGCTCCCAAAGCGAAGGAGCCAGGACCCAAAGACCTAGCTGGCCTGAAGGGGCCCCAGGGGGCCCCCAAGCAGCCCCTCTCCATTTGGGTCTGGGGGCTTTCGTTGGGCCGGGAACCTGGGAGGTACCTGCCCGGTTGCAGGTCGCGGCCCGAGAAGCACTCTCCGGCCAACGTGCCAAACGTCCAGCGACTGCTCCCAAAGCGAAGGAGCCAGGACCCAAAGACCTAGCTGGCCTGAAGGGGCCCCAGGGGGCCCCCAAGAAGCCCCTTTCCATTTGGGTCTGGGGGCTTTCGTTGGGCCGGGAACCTGGGAGGTACCTGCCCGGTTGCAGGTCGCGGCCCGAGAAGCACTCTCCGGCCAACGTGCCAAACGTCCAGCGACTGCTCCCAAAGCGAAGGAGCCAGGACCCAAAGACCTAGCTGGCCTGAAGGGGCCCCAGGGGGCCCCCAAGCAGCCCCTCTCCATTTGGGTCTGGGGGCTTTCGTTGGGCCGGGAACCTGGGAGGTACCTGCCCGGTTGCAGGTCGCGGCCCGAGAAGCACTCTCCGGCCAACGTGCCAAACGTCCAGCGACTGCTCCCAAAGCGAAGGAGCCAGGACCCAAAGACCTAGCTGGCCTGAAGGGGCCCCAGGGGGCCCCCAAGCAGCCCCTCTCCATTTGGGTCTGGGGGCTTTCGTTGGGCCGGGAACCTGGGAGGTACCTGCCCGGTTGCAGGTCGCGGCCCGAGAAACACTCTCCGGCCAACGTGCCAAACGTCCAGCGACTGCTCCCAAAGCGAAGGAGCCAGGACCCAAAGACCTAGCTGGCCTGAAGGGGCCCCAGGGGGCCCCCAAGCAGCCCCTCTCCATTTGGGTCTGGGGGCTTTCGTTGGGCCGGGAACCTGGGAGGTACCTGCCCGGTTGCAGGTCGCGGCCCGAGAAGCACTCTCCGGCCAACGTGCCAAACGTCCAGCGACTGCTCCCAAAGCGAAGGAGCCAGGACCCAAAGACCTAGCTGGCCTGAAGGGGCCCCAGGGGGCCCCCAAGCAGCCCCTCTCCATTTGGGTCTGGGGGCTTTCGTTGGGCCGGGAACCTGGGAGGTACCTGCCCGGTTGCAGGTCGCGGCCCGAGAAGCACTCTCCGGCCAACGTGCCAAACGTCCAGCGACTGCTCCCAAAGCGAAGGAGTCAGGACCCAAAGACCTAGCTGGCCTGAAGGGGCCCCAGGGGGCCCCCAAGCAGCCCCTCTCCATTTGGGTCTGGGGGCTTTCGTTGGGCCGGGAACCTGGGAGGTACCTGCCCGGTTGCAGGTCGCGGCCCGAGAAGCACTCTCCGGCCAACGTGCCAAACGTCCAGCGACTGCTCCCAAAGCGAAGGAGCCAGGACCCAAAGACCTAGCTGGCCTGAAGGGGCCCCAGGGGGCCCCCAAGCAGCCCCTCTCCATTTGGGTCTGGGGGCTTTCGTTGGGCCGGGAACCTGGGAGGTACCTGCCCGGTTGCAGGTCGCGGCCCGAGAAGCACTCTCCGGCCAACGTGCCGAACGTCCAGCGACTGCTCCCAAAGCGAAGGAGCCAGGACCCAAAGACCTAGCTGGCCTGAAGGGGCCCCAGGGGGCCCCCAAGCAGCCCCTCTCCATTTGGGTCTGGGGGCTTTCGTTGGGCCGGGAACCTGGGAGGTACCTGCCCGGTTGCAGGTCGCGGCCCGAGAAGCACTCTCCGGCCAACGTGCCAAACGTCCAGCGACTGCTCCCAAAGCGAAGGAGCCAGGACCCAAAGACCTAGCTGGCCTGAAGGGGCCCCAGGGGGCCCCCAAGCAGCCCCTCTCCATTTGGGTCTGGGGGCTTTCGTTGGGCCGGGAACCTGGGAGGTACCTGCCCGGTTGCAGGTCGCGGCCTGAGAAGCACTCTCCGGCCAACGTGCCGAACGTCCAGCGACTGCTCCCAAAGCGAAGGAGCCAGGACCCAAAGACCTAGCTGGCCTGAAGGGGCCCCAGGGGGCCCCCAAGCAGCCCCTCTCCATTTGGGTCTGGGGGCTTTCGTTGGGCCGGGAACCTGGGAGGTACCTGCCCGGTTGCAGGTCGCGGCCCGAGAAGCACTCTCCGGCCAACGTGCCGAACGTCCAGCGACTGCTCCCAAAGCGAAGGAGCCAGGACCCAAAGACCTAGCTGGCCTGAAGGGGCCCCAGGGGGCCCCCAAGCAGCCCCTCTCCATTTGGGTCTGGGGGCTTTCGTTGGGCCGGGAACCTGGGAGGTACCTGCCCGGTTGCAGGTCGCGGCCCGAGAAGCACTCTCCGGCCAACGTGCCAAACGTCCAGCGACTGCTCCCAAAGCGAAGGAGCCAGGACCCAAAGACCTAGCTGGCCTGAAGGGGCCCCAGGGGGCCCCCAAGCAGCCCCTCTCCATTTGGGTCTGGGGGCTTTCGTTGGGCCGGGAACCTGGGAGGTACCTGCCCGGTTGCAGGTCGCGGCCCGAGAAGCACTCTCCGGCCAACGTGCCAAACGTCCAGCGACTGCTCCCAAAGCGAAGGAGCCAGGACCCAAAGACCTAGCTGGCCTGAAGGGGCCCCAGGGGGCCCCCAAGCAGCCCCTCTCCATTTGGGTCTGGGGGCTTTCGTTGGGCCGGGAACCTGGGAGGTACCTGCCCGGTTGCAGGTCGCGGCCCGAGAAGCACTCTCCGGCCAACGTGCCAAACGTCCAGCGACTGCTCCCAAAGCGAAGGAGCCAGGACCCAAAGACCTAGCTGGCCTGAAGGGGCCCCAGGGGGCCCCCAAGCAGCCCCTCTCCATTTGGGTCTGGGGGCTTTCGTTGGGCCGGGAACCTGGGAGGTACCTGCCCGGTTGCAGGTCGCGGCCCGAGAAGCACTCTCCGGCCAACGTGCCAAACGTCCAGCGACTGCTCCCAAAGCGAAGGAGCCAGGACCCAAAGACCTAGCTGGCCTGAAGGGGCCCCAGGGGGCCCCCAAGCAGCCCCTCTCCATTTGGGTCTGGGGGCTTTCGTTGGGCCGGGAACCTGGGAGGTACCTGCCCGGTTGCAGGTCGCGGCCCGAGAAGCACTCTCCGGCCAACGTGCCAAACGTCCAGCGACTGCTCCCAAAGCGAAGGAGCCAGGACCCAAAGACCTAGCTGGCCTGAAGGGGCCCCAGGGGGCCCCCAAGCAGCCCCTCTCCATTTGGGTCTGGGGGCTTTCGTTGGGCCGGGAACCTGGGACGTACCTGCCCGGTTGCAGGTCGCGGCCCGAGAAGCACTCTCCGGCCAACGTGCCAAACGTCCAGCGACTGCTCCCAAAGCGAAGGAGCCAGGACCCAAAGACCTAGCTGGCCTGAAGGGGCCCCAGGGGGCCCCCAAGCAGCCCCTCTCCATTTGGGTCTGGGGGCTTTCGTTGGGCCGGGAACCTGGGAGGTACCTGCCCGGTTGCAGGTCGCGGCCCGAGAAGCACTCTCCGGCCAACGTGCCAAACGTCCAGCGACTGCTCCCAAAGCGAAGGAGCCAGGACCCAAAGACCTAGCTGGCCTGAAGGGGCCCCAGGGGGCCCCCAAGCAGCCCCTCTCCATTTGGGTCTGGGGGCTTTCGTTGGGCCGGGAACCTGGGAGGTACCTGCCCGGTTGCAGGTCGCGGCCTGAGAAGCACTCTCCGGCCAACGTGCCGAACGTCCAGCGACTGCTCCCAAAGCGAAGGAGCCAGGACCCAAAGACCTAGCTGGCCTGAAGGGGCCCCAGGGGCCCCCAAGCAGCCCCTCTCCATTTGGGTCTGGGGGCTTTCGTTGGGCCGGGAACCTGGGAGGTACCTGCCCGGTTGCAGGTCGCGGCCGAGAAGCACTCTCCGGCCAACGTGCCGAACGTCCAGCGACTGCTCCCAAAGCGAAGGAGCCAGGACCCAAAGACCTAGCTGGCCTGAAGGGGCCCCAGGGGGCCCCCAAGCAGCCCCTCTCCATTTGGGTCTGGGGGCTTTCATTGGGCCGGGAACCTGGGAGGTACCTGCCCGGTTGCAGGTCGCGGCCCGAGAAGCACTCTCCGGCCAACGTGCCAAACGTCCAGCGACTGCTCCCAAAGCGAAGGAGCCAGGACCCAAAGACCTAGCTGGCCTGAAGGGGCCCCAGGGGGCCCCCAAGCAGCCCCTCTCCATTTGGGTCTGGGGGCTTTCGTTGGGCCGGGAACCTGGGAGGTACCTGCCCGGTTGCAGGTCGCGGCCCGAGAAGCACTCTCCGGCCAACGTGCCGAACGTCCAGCGACTGCTCCCAAAGCGAAGGAGCCAGGACCCAAAGACCTAGCTGGCCTGAAGGGGCCCCAGGGGGCCCCCAAGCAGCCCCTCTCCATTTGGGTCTGGGGGCTTTCGTTGGGCCGGGAACCTGGGAGGTACCTGCCCGGTTGCAGGTCGCGGCCCGAGAAGCACTCTCCGGCCAACGTGCCAAACGTCCAGCGACTGCTCCCAAAGCGAAGGAGCCAGGACCCAAAGACCTAGCTGGCCTGAAGGGGCCCCAGGGGACCCCCAAGCAGCCCCTCTCCATTTGGGTCTGGGGGCTTTCGTTGGGCCGGGAACCTGGGAGGTACCTGCCCGGTTGCAGGTCGCGGCCCGAGAAGCACTCTCCGGCCAACGTGCCAAACGTCCAGCGACTGCTCCCAAAGCGAAGGAGCCAGGACCCAAAGACCTAGCTGGCCTGAAGGGGCCCCAGGGGGCCCCCAAGCAGCCCCTCTCCATTTGGGTCTGGGGGCTTTCGTTGGGCCGGGAACCTGGGAGGTACCTGCCCGGTTGCAGGTCGCGGCCCGAGAAGCACTCTCCGGCCAACGTGCCAAACGTCCAGCGACTGCTCCCAAAGCGAAGGAGCCAGGACCCAAAGACCTAGCTGGCCTGAAGAGGCCCCAGGGGGCCCCCAAGCAGCCCCTCTCCATTTGGGTCTGGGGGCTTTCGTTGGGCCGGGAACCTGGGAGGTACCTGCCCGGTTGCAGGTCGCGGCCCGAGAAGCACTCTCCGGCCAACGTGCCCAATGTCCAGCGACTGCTCCCAAAGCGAAGGAGCCAGGACCCAAAGACCTAGCTGGCCTGAAGGGGCCCCAGGGGGCCCCCAAGCAGCCCCTCTCCATTTGGGTCTGGGGGCTTTCGTTGGGCCGGGAACCTGGGAGGTACCTGCCCGGTTGCAGGTCGCGGCCCGAGAAGCACTCTCCGGCCAACGTGCCAAACGTCCAGCGACTGCTCCCAAAGCGAAGGAGCCAGGACCCAAAGACCTAGCTGGCCTGAAGGGGCCCCAGGGGGCCCCCAAGCAGCCCCTCTCCATTTGGGTCTGGGGGCTTTCGTTGGGCCGGGAACCTGGGAGGTACCTGCCCGGTTGCAGGTCGCGGCCCGAGAAGCACTCTCCGGCCAACGTGCCAAACGTCCAGCGACTGCTCCCAAAGCGAAGGAGCCAGGACCCAAAGACCTAGCTGGCCTGAAGGGGCCCCAGGGGGCCCCCAAGCAGCCCCTCTCCATTTGGGTCTGGGGGCTTTCGTTGGGCCGGGAACCTGGGAGGTACCTGCCCGGTTGCAGGTCGCGGCCCGAGAAGCACTCTCCGGCCAACGTGCCAAAAGTCCAGCGACTGCTCCCAAAGCGAAGGAGCCAGGACCCAAAGACCTAGCTGGCCTGAAGGGGCCCCAGGGGGCCCCCAAGCAGCCCCTCTCCATTTGGGTCTGGGGGCTTTCGTTGGGCCGGGAACCTGGGAGGTACCTGCCCGGTTGCAGGTCGCGGCCCGAGAAGCACTCTCCGGCCAACGTGCCCAACGTCCAGCGACTGCTCCCAAAGCGAAGGAGCCAGGACCCAAAGACCTAGCTGGCCTGAAGGGGCCCCAGGGGGCCCCCAAGCAGCCCCTCTCCATTTGGGTCTGGGGGCTTTCGTTGGGCCGGGAACCTGGGAGGTACCTGCCCGGTTGCAGGTCGCGGCCCGAGAAGCACTCTCCGGCCAACGTGCCAAACGTCCAGCGACTGCTCCCAAAGCGAAGGAGCCAGGACCCAAAGACCTAGCTGGCCTGAAGGGGCCCCAGGGGGCCCCCAAGCAGCCCCTCTCCATTTGGGTCTGGGGGCTTTCGTTGGGCCGGGAACCTGGGAGGTACCTGCCCGGTTGCAGGTCGCGGCCCGAGAAGCACTCTCCGGCCAACGTGCCAAACGTCCGGCGACTGCTCCCAAAGCGAAGGAGCCAGGACCCAAAGACCTAGCTGGCCTGAAGGGGCCCCAGGGGGCCCCCAAGCAGCCCCTCTCCATTTGGGTCTGGGGGCTTTCGTTGGGCCGGGAACCTGGGAGGTACCTGCCCGGTTGCAGGTCGCGGCCCGAGAAGCACTCTCCGGCCAACGTGCCAAACGTCCAGCGACTGCTCCCAAAGCGAAGGAGCCAGGACCCAAAGACCTAGCTGGCCTGAAGGGGCCCCAGGGGGCCCCCAAGCAGCCCCTCTCCATTTGGGTCTGGGGGCTTTCGTTGGGCCGGGAACCTGGGAGGTACCTGCCCGGTTGCAGGTCGCGGCCCGAGAAGCACTCTCCGGCCAACGTGCCAAACGTCCAGCGACTGTTCCCAAAGCGAAGGAGCCAGGACCCAAAGACCTAGCTGGCCTGAAGGGGCCCCAGGGGGCCCCCAAGCAGCCCCTCTCCATTTGGGTCTGGGGGCTTTCGTTGGGCCGGGAACCTGGGAGGTACCTGCCCGGTTGCAGGTCGCGGCCCGAGAAGCACTCTCCGGCCAACGTGCCCAACGTCCAGCGACTGCTCCCAAAGCGAAGGAGCCAGGACCCAAAGACCTAGCTGGCCTGAAGGGGCCCCAGGGGGCCCCCAAGCAGCCCCTCTCCATTTGGGTCTGGGGGCTTTCGTTGGGCCGGGAACCTGGGAGGTACCTGCCCGGTTGCAGGTCGCGGCCCGAGAAGCACTCTCCGGCCAACGTGCCAAACGTCCAGCGACTGCTCCCAAAGCGAAGGAGCCAGGACCCAAAGACCTAGCTGGCCTGAAGGGGCCCCAGGGGGCCCCCAAGCAGCCCCTCTCCATTTGGGTCTGGGGGCTTTCGTTGGGCCGGGAACCTGGGAGGTACCTGCCCGGTTGCAGGTCGCGGCCCGAGAAGCACTCTCCGGCCAACGTGCCAAACGTCCAGCGACTGCTCCCAAAGCGAAGGAGCCAGGACCCAAAGACCTAGCTGGCCTGAAGGGGCCCCAGGGGGCCCCCAAGCAGCCCCTCTCCATTTGGGTCTGGGGGCTTTCGTTGGGCCGGGAACCTGGGAGGTACCTGCCCGGTTGCAGGTCGCGGCCCGAGAAGCACTCTCCGGCCAACGTGCCAAACGTCCAGCGACTGCTCCCAAAGCGAAGGAGCCAGGACCCAAAGACCTAGCTGGCCTGAAGGGGCCCCAGGGGGCCCCCAAGCAGCCCCTCTCCATTTGGGTCTGGGGGCTTTCGTTGGGCCGGGAACCTGGGAGGTACCTGCCCGGTTGCAGGTCGCGGCCCGAGAAGCACTCTCCGGCCAACGTGCCAAAAGTCCAGCGACTGCTCCCAAAGCGAAGGAGCCAGGACCCAAAGACCTAGCTGGCCTGAAGGGGCCCCAGGGGGCCCCCAAGCAGCCCCTCTCCATTTGGGTCTGGGGGCTTTCGTTGGGCCGGGAACCTGGGAGGTACCTGCCCGGTTGCAGGTCGCGGCCCGAGAAGCACTCTCCGGCCAACGTGCCCAACGTCCGGCGACTGCTCCCAAAGCGAAGGAGCCAGGACCCAAAGACCTAGCTGGCCTGAAGGGGCCCCAGGGGGCCCCCAAGCAGCCCCTCTCCATTTGGGTCTGGGGGCTTTCGTTGGGCCGGGAACCTGGGAGGTAC
>NW_028168822.1:0-22949 GCF_964237585.1 Gallinula chloropus
ACCCAAATGGAGAGGGGCTGCTTGGGGGCCCCCTGGGGCCCCTTCAGGCCAGCTAGGTCTTTGGGTCCTGGCTCCTTCGCTTTGGGAGCAGTCGCTGGACGTTTGGCACGTTGGCCGGAGAGTGCTTCTCGGGCCGCGACCTGCAACCGGGCAGGTACCTCCCAGGTTCCCGGCCCAACGAAAGCCCCCAGACCCAAATGGAGAGGGGCTGCTTGGGGGCCCCCTGGGGCCCCTTCAGGCCAGCTAGGTCTTTGGGTCCTGGCTCCTTCGCTTTGGGAGCAGTCGCTGGACGTTTGGCACGTTGGCCGGAGAGTGCTTCTCGGGCCGCGACCTGCAACCGGGCAGGTACCTCCCAGGTTCCCGGCCCAACGAAAGCCCCCAGACCCAAATGGAGAGGGGCTGCTTGGGGGCCCCCTGGGGCCCCTTCAGGCCAGCTAGGTCTTTGGGTCCTGGCTCCTTCGCTTTGGGAGCAGTCGCTGGACGTTTGGCACGTTGGCCGGAGAGTGCTTCTCGGGCCGCGACCTGCAACCGGGCAGGTACCCTCCCAGGTTCCCGGCCCAACGAAAGCCCCCAGACCCAAATGGAGAGGGGCTGCTTGGGGGCCCCCTGGGGCCCCTTCAGGCCAGCTAGGTCTTTGGGTCCTGGCTCCTTCGCTTTGGGAGCAGTCGCTGGACGTTTGGGCACGTTGGCCGGAGAGTGCTTCTCGGGCCGCGACCTGCAACCGGGCAGGTACCTCCCAGGTTCCCGGCCCAACGAAAGCCCCCAGACCCAAATGGAGAGGGGCTGCTTGGGGGCCCCCTGGGGCCCCTTCAGGCCAGCTAGGTCTTTGGGTCCTGGCTCCTTCGCTTTGGGAGCAGTCGCTGGACGTTGGGCACGTTGGCCGGAGAGTGCTTCTCGGGCCGCGACCTGCAACCGGGCAGGTACCTCCCAGGTTCCCGGCCCAACGAAAGCCCCCAGACCCAAATGGAGAGGGGCTGCTTGGGGGCCCCCTGGGGCCCCTTCAGGCCAGCTAGGTCTTTGGGTCCTGGCTCCTTCGCTTTGGGAGCAGTCGCTGGACGTTTGGCACGTTGGCCGGAGAGTGCTTCTCGGGCCGCGACCTGCAACCGGGCAGGTACCTCCCAGGTTCCCGGCCCAACGAAAGCCCCCAGACCCAAATGGAGAGGGGCTGCTTGGGGGCCCCCTGGGGCCCCTTCAGGCCAGCTAGGTCTTTGGGTCCTGGCTCCTTCGCTTTGGGAGCAGTCGCTGGACGTTTGGCACGTTGGCCGGAGAGTGCTTCTCGGGCCGCGACCTGCAACCGGGCAGGTACCTCCCAGGTTCCCGGCCCAACGAAAGCCCCCAGACCCAAATGGAGAGGGGCTGCTTGGGGGCCCCCTGGGGCCCCTTCAGGCCAGCTAGGTCTTTGGGTCCTGGCTCCTTCGCTTTGGGAGCAGTCGCTGGACGTTCGGCACGTTGGCCGGAGAGTGCTTCTCGGGCCGCGACCTGCAACCGGGCAGGTACCTCCCAGGTTCCCGGCCCAACGAAAGCCCCCAGACCCAAATGGAGAGGGGCTGCTTGGGGGCCCCCTGGGGCCCCTTCAGGCCAGCTAGGTCTTTGGGTCCTGGCTCCTTCGCTTTGGGAGCAGTCGCTGGACGTTCGGCACGTTGGCCGGAGAGTGCTTCTCGGGCCGCGACCTGCAACCGGGCAGGTACCTCCCAGGTTCCCGGCCCAACGAAAGCCCCCAGACCCAAATGGAGAGGGGCTGCTTGGGGGCCCCCTGGGGCCCCTTCAGGCCAGCTAGGTCTTTGGGTCCTGGCTCCTTCGCTTTGGGAGCAGTCGCTGGACGTTTGGCACGTTGGCCGGAGAGTGCTTCTCGGGCCGCGACCTGCAACCGGGCAGGTACCTCCCAGGTTCCCGGCCCAACGAAAGCCCCCAGACCCAAATGGAGAGGGGCTGCTTGGGGGCCCCCTGGGGCCCCTTCAGGCCAGCTAGGTCTTTGGGTCCTGGCTCCTTCGCTTTGGGAGCAGTCGCTGGACGTTTGGCACGTTGGCCGGAGAGTGCTTCTCGGGCCGCGACCTGCAACCGGGCAGGTACCTCCCAGGTTCCCGGCCCAACGAAAGCCCCCAGACCCAAATGGAGAGGGGCTGCTTGGGGGCCCCCTGGGGCCCCTTCAGGCCAGCTAGGTCTTTGGGTCCTGGCTCCTTCGCTTTGGGAGCAGTCGCTGGACGTTTGGCACGTTGGCCGGAGAGTGCTTCTCGGGCCGCGACCTGCAACCGGGCAGGTACCTCCCAGGTTCCCGGCCCAACGAAAGCCCCCAGACCCAAATGGAGAGGGGCTGCTTGGGGGCCCCCTGGGGCCCCTTCAGGCCAGCTAGGTCTTTGGGTCCTGGCTCCTTCGCTTTGGGAGCAGTCGCTGGACGTTTGGCACGTTGGCCGGAGAGTGCTTCTCGGGCCGCGACCTGCAACCGGGCAGGTACCTCCCAGGTTCCCGGCCCAACGAAAGCCCCCAGACCCAAATGGAGAGGGGCTGCTTGGGGGCCCCCTGGGGCCCCTTCAGGCCAGCTAGGTCTTTGGGTCCTGGCTCCTTCGCTTTGGGAGCAGTCGCTGGACGTTGGGCACGTTGGCCGGAGAGTGCTTCTCGGGCCGCGACCTGCAACCGGGCAGGTACCTCCCAGGTTCCCGGCCCAACGAAAGCCCCCAGACCCAAATGGAGAGGGGCCTGCTTGGGGGCCCCCTGGGGCCCCTTCAGGCCAGCTAGGTCTTTGGGTCCTGGCTCCTTCGCTTTGGGAGCAGTCGCTGGACGTTCGGCACGTTGGCCGGAGAGTGCTTCTCGGGCCGCGACCTGCAACCGGGCAGGTACCTCCCAGGTTCCCGGCCCAACGAAAGCCCCCAGACCCAAATGGAGAGGGGCTGCTTGGGGGCCCCCTGGGGCCCCTTCAGGCCAGCTAGGTCTTTGGGTCCTGGCTCCTTCGCTTTGGGAGCAGTCGCTGGACGTTGGGCACGTTGGCCGGAGAGTGCTTCTCGGGCCGCGACCTGCAACCGGGCAGGTACCTCCCAGGTTCCCGGCCCAACGAAAGCCCCCAGACCCAAATGGAGAGGGGCTGCTTGGGGGCCCCCTGGGGCCCCTTCAGGCCAGCTAGGTCTTTGGGTCCTGGCTCCTTCGCTTTGGGAGCAGTCGCTGGACGTTGGGCACGTTGGCCGGAGAGTGCTTCTCGGGCCGCGACCTGCAACCGGGCAGGTACCTCCCAGGTTCCCGGCCCAACGAAAGCCCCCAGACCCAAATGGAGAGGGGCTGCTTGGGGGCCCCCTGGGGCCCCTTCAGGCCAGCTAGGTCTTTGGGTCCTGGCTCCTTCGCTTTGGGAGCAGTCGCTGGACGTTGGGCACGTTGGCCGGAGAGTGCTTCTCGGGCCGCGACCTGCAACCGGGCAGGTACCTCCCAGGTTCCCGGCCCAACGAAAGCCCCCAGACCCAAATGGAGAGGGGCTGCTTGGGGGCCCCCTGGGGCCCCTTCAGGCCAGCTAGGTCTTTGGGTCCTGGCTCCTTCGCTTTGGGAGCAGTCGCTGGACGTTGGGCACGTTGGCCGGAGAGTGCTTCTCGGGCCGCGACCTGCAACCGGGCAGGTACCTCCCAGGTTCCCGGCCCAACGAAAGCCCCCAGACCCAAATGGAGAGGGGCTGCTTGGGGGCCCCCTGGGGCCCCTTCAGGCCAGCTAGGTCTTTGGGTCCTGGCTCCTTCGCTTTGGGAGCAGTCGCTGGACGTTGGGCACGTTGGCCGGAGAGTGCTTCTCGGGCCGCGACCTGCAACCGGGCAGGTACCTCCCAGGTTCCCGGCCCAACGAAAGCCCCCAGACCCAAATGGAGAGGGGCTGCTTGGGGGCCCCCTGGGGCCCCTTCAGGCCAGCTAGGTCTTTGGGTCCTGGCTCCTTCGCTTTGGGAGCAGTCGCTGGACGTTTGGCACGTTGGCCGGAGAGTGATTCTCGGACCGCGACCTGCAACCGGGCAGGTACCTCCCAGGTTCCCGGCCCAACGAAAGCCCCCAGACCCAAATGGAGAGGGGCTGCTTGAGGGCCCCCTGGGGCCCCTTCAGGCCAGCTAGGTCTTTGGGTCCTGGCTCCTTCGCTTTGGGAGCAGTCGCTGGACGTTCGGGCACGTTGGCCGGAGAGTGCTTCTCGGGCCGCGACCTGCAACCGGGCAGGTACCTCCCAGGTTCCCGGCCCAACGAAAGCCCCCAGACCCAAATGGAGAGGGGCTGCTTGGGGGCCCCCTGGGGCCCCTTCAGGCCAGCTAGGTCTTTGGGTCCTGGCTCCTTCGCTTTGGGAGCAGTCGCTGGACGTTGGGCACGTTGGCCGGAGAGTGCTTCTCGGGCCGCGACCTGCAAACGGGCAGGTACCTCCCAGGTTCCCGGCCCAACGAAAGCCCCCAGACCCAAATGGAGAGGGGCTGCTTGGGGGCCCCCTGGGGCCCCTTCAGGCCAGCTAGGTCTTTGGGTCCTGGCTCCTTCGCTTTGGGAGCAGTCGCTGGACGTTCGGCACGTTGGCCGGAGAGTGCTTCTCGGGCCGCGACCTGCAACCGGGCAGGTAGCTCCCAGGTTCCCGGCCCAACGAAAGCCCCCAGACCCAAATGGAGAGGGGCTGCTTGGGGGCCCCCTGGGGCCCCTTCAGGCCAGCTAGGTCTTTGGGTCCTGGCTCCTTCGCTTTGGGAGCAGTCGCTGGACGTTCGGCACGTTGGCCGGAGAGTGCTTCTCGGGCCGCGACCTGCAACCGGGCAGGTACCTCCCAGGTTCCCGGCCCAACGAAAGCCCCCAGACCCAAATGGAGAGGGGCTGCTTGGGGGCCCCCTGGGGCCCCTTCAGGCCAGCTAGGTCTTTGGGTCCTGGCTCCTTCGCTTTGGGAGCAGTCGCTGGACGTTTGGCACGTTGGCCGGAGAGTGCTTCTCGGGCCGCGACCTGCAACCGGGCAGGTACCTCCCAGGTTCCCGGCCCAACGAAAGCCCCCAGACCCAAATGGAGAGGGGCTGCTTGGGGGCCCCCTGGGGCCCCTTCAGGCCAGCTAGGTCTTTGGGTCCTGGCTCCTTCGCTTTGGGAGCAGTCGCTGGACGTTCGGCACGTTGGCCGGAGAGTGCTTCTCGGGCCGCGACCTGCAACCGGGCAGGTACCTCCCAGGTTCCCGGCCCAACGAAAGCCCCCAGACCCAAATGGAGAGGGGCTGCTTGGGGGCCCCCTGGGGCCCCTTCAGGCCAGCTAGGTCTTTGGGTCCTGGCTCCTTCGCTTTGGGAGCAGTCGCTGGACGTTGGGCACGTTGGCCGGAGAGTGATTCTCGGACCGCGACCTGCAACCGGGCAGGTACCTCCCAGGTTCCCGGCCCAACGAAAGCCCCCAGACCCAAATGGAGAGGGGCTGCTTGGGGGCCCCCTGGGGCCCCTTCAGGCCAGCTAGGTCTTTGGGTCCTGGCTCCTTCGCTTTGGGAGCAGTCGCTGGACGTTGGGCACGTTGGCCGGAGAGTGCTTCTCGGGCCGCGACCTGCAACCGGGCAGGTACCTCCCAGGTTCCCGGCCCAACGAAAGCCCCCAGACCCAAATGGAGAGGGGCTGCTTGGGGGCCCCCTGGGGCCCCTTCAGGCCAGCTAGGTCTTTGGGTCCTGGCTCCTTCGCTTTGGGAGCAGTCGCTGGACGTTCGGCACGTTGGCCGGAGAGTGCTTCTCGGGCCGCGACCTGCAACCGGGCAGGTACCTCCCAGGTTCCCGGCCCAACGAAAGCCCCCAGACCCAAATGGAGAGGGGCTGCTTGGGGGCCCCCTGGGGCCCCTTCAGGCCAGCTAGGTCTTTGGGTCCTGGCTCCTTCGCTTTGGGAGCAGTCGCTGGACGTTTGGCACGTTGGCCGGAGAGTGCTTCTCGGGCCGCGACCTGCAACCGGGCAGGTACCTCCCAGGTTCCCGGCCCATCGAAAGCCCCCAGACCCAAATGGAGAGGGGCTGCTTGGGGGCCCCCTGGGGCCCCTTCAGGCCAGCTAGGTCTTTGGGTCCTGGCTCCTTCGCTTCGGGAGCAGTCGCTGGACGTTTGGCACGTTGGCCGGAGAGTGCTTCTCGGGCCGCGACCTGCAACCGGGCAGGTACCTCCCAGGTTCAGGGCCCAACGAAAGCCCCCAGACCCAAATGGAGAGGGGCTGCTTGGGGGCCCCCTGGGGCCCCTTCAGGCCAGCTAGGTCTTTGGGTCCTGGCTCCTTCGCTTTGGGAGCAGTCGCTGGACGTTTGGCACGTTGGCCGGAGAGTGCTTCTCGGGCCGCGACCTGCAACCGGGCAGGTACCTCCCAGGTTCCCGGCCCAACGAAAGCCCCCAGACCCAAATGGAGAGGGGCTGCTTGGGGGCCCCCTGGGGCCCCTTCAGGCCAGCTAGGTCTTTGGGTCCTGGCTCCTTCGCTTTGGGAGCAGTCGCTGGACGTTTGGCACGTTGGCCGGAGAGTGCTTCTCGGGCCGCGACCTGCAACCGGGCAGGTACCTCCCAGGTTCCCGGCCCAACGAAAGCCCCCAGACCCAAATGGAGAGGGGCTGCTTGGGGGCCCCCTGGGGCCCCTTCAGGCCAGCTAGGTCTTTGGGTCCTGGCTCCTTCGCTTTGGGAGCAGTCGCTGGACGTTCGGCACGTTGGCCGGAGAGTGCTTCTCGGGCCGCGACCTGCAACCGGGCAGGTACCTCCCAGGTTCCCGGCCCAACGAAAGCCCCCAGACCCAAATGGAGAGGGGCTGCTTGGGGGCCCCCTGGGGCCCCTTCAGGCCAGCTAGGTCTTTGGGTCCTGGCTCTTTCGCTTTGGGAGCAGTCGCTGGACGTTGGGCACGTTGGCCGGAGAGTGCTTCTCGGGCCGCGACTTGCAACCGGGCAGGTACCTCCCAGGTTCCCGGCCCAACGAAAGCCCCCAGACCCAAATGGAGAGGGGCTGCTTGGGGGCCCCCTGGGGCCCCTTCAGGCCAGCTAGGTCTTTGGGTCCTGGCTCCTTCGCTTTGGGAGCAGTCGCTGGACGTTCGGCACGTTGGCCGGAGAGTGCTTCTCGGGCCGCGACCTGCAACCGGGCAGGTACCTCCCAGGTTCCCGGCCCAACGAAAGCCCCCAGACCCAAATGGAGAGGGGCTGCTTGGGGGCCCCCTGGGGCCCCTTCAGGCCAGCTAGGTCTTTGGGTCCTGGCTCCTTCGCTTTGGGAGCAGTCGCTGGACGTTCGGCACGTTGGCCGGAGAGTGCTTCTCGGGCCGCGACCTGCAACCGGGCAGGTACCTCCCAGGTTCCCGGCCCAACGAAAGCCCCCAGACCCAAATGGAGAGGGGCTGCTTGGGGGCCCCCTGGGGCCCCTTCAGGCCAGCTAGGTCTTTGGGTCCTGGCTCCTTCGCTTTGGGAGCAGTCGCTGGACGTTTGGCACGTTGGCCGGAGAGTGCTTCTCGGGCCGCGACCTGCAACCGGGCAGGTACCTCCCAGGTTCCCGGCCCAACGAAAGCCCCCAGACCCAAATGGAGAGGGGCTGCTTGGGGGCCCCCTGGGGCCCCTTCAGGCCAGCTAGGTCTTTGGGTCCTGGCTCCTTCGCTTTGGGAGCAGTCGCTGGACGTTCGGCACGTTGGCCGGAGAGTGCTTCTCGGGCCGCGACCTGCAACCGGGCAGGTACCTCCCAGGTTCCCGGCCCAACGAAAGCCCCCAGACCCAAATGGAGAGGGGCTGCTTGGGGGCCCCCTGGGGCCCCTTCAGGCCAGCTAGGTCTTTGGGTCCTGGCTCCTTCGCTTTAGGAGCAGTCGCTGGACGTTTGGCACGTTGGCCGGAGAGTGCTTCTCGGGCCGCGACCTGCAACCGGGCAGGTACCTCCCAGGTTCCCGGCCCAACGAAAGCCCCCAGACCCAAATGGAGAGGGGCTGCTTGGGGGCCCCCTGGGGCCCCTTCAGGCCAGCTAGGTCTTTGGGTCCTGGCTCCTTCGCTTTGGGAGCAGTCGCTGGACGTTTGGCACGTTGGCCGGAGAGTGCTTCTCGGGCCGCGACCTGCAACCGGGCAGGTACCTCCCAGGTTCCCGGCCCAACGAAAGCCCCCAGACCCAAATGGAGAGGGGCTGCTTGGGGGCCCCCTGGGGCCCCTTCAGGCCAGCTAGGTCTTTGGGTCCTGGCTCTTTCGCTTTGGGAGCAGTCGCTGGACGTTGGGCACGTTGGCCGGAGAGTGCTTCTCGGGCCGCGACCTGCAACTGGGCAGGTACCTCCCAGGTTCCCGGCCCAACGAAAGCCCCCAGACCCAAATGGAGAGGGGCTGCTTGGGGGCCCCCTGGGGCCCCTTCAGGCCAGCTAGGTCTTTGGGTCCTGGCTCCTTCGCTTTGGGAGCAGTCGCTGGACGTTGGGCACGTTGGCCGGAGAGTGCTTCTCGGGCCGCGACCTGCAACCGGGCAGGTACCTCCCAGGTTCCCGGCCCAACGAAAGCCCCCAGACCCAAATGGAGAGGGGCTGCTTGGGGGCCCCCTGGGGCCCCTTCAGGCCAGCTAGGTCTTTGGGTCCTGGCTCCTTCGCTTTGGGAGCAGTCGCTGGACGTTCGGCACGTTGGCCGGAGAGTGCTTCTCGGGCCGCGACCTGCAACCGGGCAGGTACCTCCCAGGTTCCCGGCCCAACGAAAGCCCCCAGACCCAAATGGAGAGGGGCTGCTTGGGGGCCCCCTGGGACCCCTTCAGGCCAGCTAGGTCTTTGGGTCCTGGCTCCTTCGCTTTGGGAACAGTCGCTGGACGTTTGGCACGTTGGCCGGAGAGTGCTTCTCGGGCCGCGACCTGCAACCGGGCAGGTACCTCCCAGGTTCCCGGCCCAACGAAAGCCCCCAGACCCAAATGGAGAGGGGCTGCTTGGGGGCCCCCTGGGGCCCCTTCAGGCCAGCTAGGTCTTTGGGTCCTGGCTCCTTCGCTTTGGGAGCAGTCGCTGGACGTTCGGCACGTTGGCCGGAGAGTGCTTCTCGGGCCGCGACCTGCAACCGGGCAGGTACCTCCCAGGTTCCCGGCCCAACGAAAGCCCCCAGACCCAAATGGAGAGGGGCTGCTTGGGGGCCCCCTGGGGCCCCTTCAGGCCAGCTAGGTCTTTGGGTCCTGGCTCCTTCGCTTTGGGAGCAGTCGCTGGACGTTCGGCACGTTGGCCGGAGAGTGCTTCTCGGGCCGCGACCTGCAACCGGGCAGGTACCTCCCAGGTTCCCGGCCCAACGAAAGCCCCCAGACCCAAATGGAGAGGGGCTGCTTGGGGGCCCCCTGGGGCCCCTTCAGGCCAGCTAGGTCTTTGGGTCCTGGCTCCTTCGCTTTGGGAGCAGTCGCTGGACGTTGGGCACGTTGGCCGGAGAGTGATTCTCGGACCGCGACCTGCAACCGGGCAGGTACCTCCCAGGTTCCCGGCCCAACGAAAGCCCCCAGACCCAAATGGAGAGGGGCTGCTTGGGGGCCCCCTGGGGCCCCTTCAGGCCAGCTAGGTCTTTGGGTCCTGGCTCCTTCGCTTTGGGAGCAGTCGCTGGACGTTTGGCACGTTGGCCGGAGAGTGCTTCTCGGGCCGCGACCTGCAACCGGGCAGGTACCTCCCAGGTTCCCGGCCCAACGAAAGCCCCCAGACCCAAATGGAGAGGGGCTGCTTGGGGGCCCCCTGGGGCCCCTTCAGGCCAGCTAGGTCTTTGGGTCCTGGCTCCTTCGCTTTGGGAGCAGTCGCTGGACGTTCGGCACGTTGGCCGGAGAGTGCTTCTCGGGCTGCGACCTGCAACCGGGCAGGTACCTCCCAGGTTCCCGGCCCAACGAAAGCCCCCAGACCCAAATGGAGAGGGGCTGCTTGGGGGCCCCCTGGGGCCCCTTCAGGCCAGCTAGGTCTTTGGGTCCTGGCTCCTTCGCTTTAGGAGCAGTCGCTGGATGTTTGGCACGTTGGCCGGAGAGTGCTTCTCGGGCCGCGACCTGCAACCGGGCAGGTACCTCCCAGGTTCCCGGCCCAACGAAAGCCCCCAGACCCAAATGGAGAGGGGCTGCTTGGGGGCCCCCTGGGGCCCCTTCAGGCCAGCTAGGTCTTTGGGTCCTGGCTCCTTCGCTTTGGGAGCAGTCGCTGGACGTTGGGCACGTTGGCCGGAGAGTGCTTCTCGGGCCGCGACCTGCAACCGGGCAGGTACCTCCCAGGTTCCCGGCCCAACGAAAGCCCCCAGACCCAAATGGAGAGGGGCTGCTTGGGGGCCCCCTGGGGCCCCTTCAGGCCAGCTAGGTCTTTGGGTCCTGGCTCCTTCGCTTTGGGAGCAGTCACTGGACGTTTGGCACGTTGGCCGGAGAGTGCTTCTCGGGCCGCGACCTGCAACCGGGCAGGTACCTCCCAGGTTCCCGGCCCAACGAAAGCCCCCAGACCCAAATGGAGAGGGGCTGCTTGGGGGCCCCCTGGGGCCCCTTCAGGCCAGCTAGGTCTTTGGGTCCTGGCTCCTTCGCTTTGGGAGCAGTCGCTGGACGTTCGGCACGTTGGCCGGAGAGTGCTTCTCGGGCCGCGACCTGCAACCGGGCAGGTACCTCCCAGGTTCCCGGCCCAACGAAAGCCCCCAGACCCAAATGGAGAGGGGCTGCTTGGGGGCACCCTGGGGCCCCTTCAGGCCAGCTAGGTCTTTGGGTCCTGGCTCCTTCGCTTTGGGAGCAGTCGCTGGACGTTCGGCACGTTGGCCGGAGAGTGCTTCTCGGGCCGCGACCTGCAACCGGGCAGGTACCTCCCAGGTTCCCGGCCCAACGAAAGCCCCCAGACCCAAATGGAGAGGGGCTGCTTGGGGGCCCCCTGGGACCCCTTCAGGCCAGCTAGGTCTTTGGGTCCTGGCTCCTTCGCTTTGGGAACAGTCGCTGGACGTTTGGCACGTTGGCCGGAGAGTGCTTCTCGGGCCGCGACCTGCAACCGGGCAGGTACCTCCCAGGTTCCCGGCCCAACGAAAGCCCCCAGACCCAAATGGAGAGGGGCTGCTTGGGGGCCCCCTGGGGCCCCTTCAGGCCAGCTAGGTCTTTGGGTCCTGGCTCCTTCGCTTTGGGAGCAGTCGCTGGACGTTCGGCACGTTGGCCGGAGAGTGCTTCTCGGGCCGCGACCTGCAACCGGGCAGGTACCTCCCAGGTTCCCGGCCCAACGAAAGCCCCCAGACCCAAATGGAGAGGGGCTGCTTGGGGGCCCCCTGGGGCCCCTTCAGGCCAGCTAGGTCTTTGGGTCCTGGCTCCTTCGCTTTGGGAGCAGTCGCTGGACGTTCGGCACGTTGGCCGGAGAGTGCTTCTCGGGCCGCGACCTGCAACCGGGCAGGTACCTCCCAGGTTCCCGGCCCAACGAAAGCCCCCAGACCCAAATGGAGAGGGGCTGCTTGGGGGCCCCCTGGGGCCCCTTCAGGCCAGCTAGGTCTTTGGGTCCTGGCTCCTTCGCTTTGGGAGCAGTCGCTGGACGTTGGGCACGTTGGCCGGAGAGTGATTCTCGGACCGCGACCTGCAACCGGGCAGGTACCTCCCAGGTTCCCGGCCCAACGAAAGCCCCCAGACCCAAATGGAGAGGGGCTGCTTGGGGGCCCCCTGGGGCCCCTTCAGGCCAGCTAGGTCTTTGGGTCCTGGCTCCTTCTCTTTGGGAGCAGTCGCTGGACGTTTGGCACGTTGGCCGGAGAGTGCTTCTCGGGCCGCGACCTGCAACCGGGCAGGTACCTCCCAGGTTCCCGGCCCAACGAAAGCCCCCAGACCCAAATGGAGAGGGGCTGCTTGGGGGCCCCCTGGGGCCCCTTCAGGCCAGCTAGGTCTTTGGGTCCTGGCTCCTTCGCTTTGGGAGCAGTCGCTGGACGTTCGGCACGTTGGCCGGAGAGTGCTTCTCGGGCTGCGACCTGCAACCGGGCAGGTACCTCCCAGGTTCCCGGCCCAACGAAAGCCCCCAGACCCAAATGGAGAGGGGCTGCTTGGGGGCCCCCTGGGGCCCCTTCAGGCCAGCTAGGTCTTTGGGTCCTGGCTCCTTCGCTTTAGGAGCAGTCGCTGGATGTTTGGCACGTTGGCCGGAGAGTGCTTCTCGGGCCGCGACCTGCAACCGGGCAGGTACCTCCCAGGTTCCCGGCCCAACGAAAGCCCCCAGACCCAAATGGAGAGGGGCTGCTTGGGGGCCCCCTGGGGCCCCTTCAGGCCAGCTAGGTCTTTGGGTCCTGGCTCCTTCGCTTTGGGAGCAGTCGCTGGACGTTGGGCACGTTGGCCGGAGAGTGCTTCTCGGGCCGCGACCTGCAACCGGGCAGGTACCTCCCAGGTTCCCGGCCCAACGAAAGCCCCCAGACCCAAATGGAGAGGGGCTGCTTGGGGGCCCCCTGGGGCCCCTTCAGGCCAGCTAGGTCTTTGGGTCCTGGCTCCTTCGCTTTGGGAGCAGTCACTGGACGTTTGGCACGTTGGCCGGAGAGTGCTTCTCGGGCCGCGACCTGCAACCGGGCAGGTACCTCCCAGGTTCCCGGCCCAACGAAAGCCCCCAGAGCCAAATGGAGAGGGGCTGCTTGGGGGCCCCCTGGGGCCCCTTCAGGCCAGCTAGGTCTTTGGGTCCTGGCTCCTTCGCTTTGGGAGCAGTCGCTGGACGTTCGGCACGTTGGCCGGAGAGTGCTTCTCGGGCCGCGACCTGCAACCGGGCAGGTACCTCCCAGGTTCCCGGCCCAACGAAAGCCCCCAGACCCAAATGGAGAGGGGCTGCTTGGGGGCCCCCTGGGGCCCCTTCAGGCCAGCTAGGTCTTTGGGTCCTGGCTCCTTCGCTTTGGGAGCAGTCGCTGGACGTTTGGCACGTTGGCCGGAGAGTGCTTCTCGGGCCGCGACCTGCAACCGGGCAGGTACCTCCCAGGTTCCCGGCCCAACGAAAGCCCCCAGACCCAAATGGAGAGGGGCTGCTTGGGGGCCCCCTGGGGCCCCTTCAGGCCAGCTAGGTCTTTGGGTCCTGGCTCCTTCGCTTTGGGAGCAGTCGCTGGACGTTCGGCACGTTGGCCGGAGAGTGCTTCTCGGGCCGCGACCTGCAACCGGGCAGGTACCTCCCAGGTTCCCGGCCCAACGAAAGCCCCCAGACCCAAATGGAGAGGGGCTGCTTGGGGGCCCCCTGGGGCCCCTTCAGGCCAGCTAGGTCTTTGGGTCCTGGCTCCTTCGCTTTGGGAGCAGTCGCTGGACGTTTGGCACGTTGGCCGGAGAGTGCTTCTCGGGCCGCGACCTGCAACTGGGCAGGTACCTCCCAGGTTCCCGGCCCAACGAAAGCCCCCAGACCCAAATGGAGAGGGGCTGCTTGGGGGCCCCCTGGGGCCCCTTCAGGCCAGCTAGGTCTTTGGGTCCTGGCTCCTTCGCTTTGGGAGCAGTCGCTGGACGTTTGGCACGTTGGCCGGAGAGTGCTTCTCGGGCCGCGACCTGCAACCGGGCAGGTACCTCCCAGGTTCCCGGCCCAACGAAAGCCCCCAGACCCAAATGGAGAGGGGCTGCTTGGGGGCCCCCTGGGGCCCCTTCAGGCCAGCTAGGTCTTTGGGTCCTGGCTCCTTCGCTTTGGGAGCAGTCGCTGGACGTTCGGCACGTTGGCCGGAGAGTGCTTCTCGGGCCGCGACCTGCAACCGGGCAGGTACCTCCCAGGTTCCCGGCCCAACGAAAGCCCCCAGACCCAAATGGAGAGGGGCTGCTTGGGGGCCCCCTGGGGCCCCTTCAGGCCAGCTAGGTCTTTGGGTCCTGGCTCCTTCGCTTTGGGAGCAGTCGCTGGACGTTGGGCACGTTGGCCGGAGAGTGCTTCTCGGGCCGCGACCTGCAACCGGGCAGGTACCTCCCAGGTTCCCGGCCCAACGAAAGCCCCCAGACCCAAATGGAGAGGGGCTGCTTGGGGGCCCCCTGGGGCCCCTTCAGGCCAGCTAGGTCTTTGGGTCCTGGCTCCTTCGCTTTGGGAGCAGTCGCTGGATGTTTGGCACATTGGCCGGAGAGTGCTTCTCGGGCCGCGACCTGCAACCGGGCAGGTACCTCCCAGGTTCCCGGCCCAACGAAAGCCCCCAGACCCAAATGGAGAGGGGCTGCTTGGGGGCCCCCTGGGGCCCCTTCAGGCCAGCTAGGTCTTTGGGTCCTGGCTCCTTCGCTTTGGGAGCAGTCGCTGGACGTTCGGCACGTTGGCCGGAGAGTGCTTCTCGGGCCGCGACCTGCAACCGGGCAGGTACCTCCCAGGTTCCCGGCCCAACGAAAGCCCCCAGACCCAAATGGAGAGGGGCTGCTTGGGGGCCCCCTGGGGCCCCTTCAGGCCAGCTAGGTCTTTGGGTCCTGGCTCCTTCGCTTTGGGAGCAGTCGCTGGACGTTTGGCACGTTGGCCGGAGAGTGCTTCTCGGGCCGCGACCTGCAACCGGGCAGGTACCTCCCAGGTTCCCGGCCCAACGAAAGCCCCCAGAGCCAAATGGAGAGGGGCTGCTTGGGGGCCCCCTGGGGCCCCTTCAGGCCAGCTAGGTCTTTGGGTCCTGGCTCCTTCGCTTTGGGAGCAGTCGCTGGACGTTGGGCACGTTGGCCGGAGAGTGCTTCTCGGGCCGCGACCTGCAACCGGGCAGGTACCTCCCAGGTTCCCGGCCCAACGAAAGCCCCCAGACCCAAATGGAGAGGGGCTGCTTGGGGGCCCCCTGGGGCCCCTTCAGGCCAGCTAGGTCTTTGGGTCCTGGCTCCTTCGCTTTGGGAGCAGTCGCTGGACGTTTGGCACGTTGGCCGGAGAGTGCTTCTCGGGCCGCGACCTGCAACCGGGCAGGTACCTCCCAGGTTCCCGGCCCAACGAAAGCCCCCAGACCCAAATGGAGAGGGGCTGCTTGGGGGCCCCCTGGGGCCCCTTCAGGCCAGCTAGGTCTTTGGGTCCTGGCTCCTTCGCTTTGGGAGCAGTCGCTGGACGTTTGGCACGTTGGCCGGAGAGTGCTTCTCGGGCCGCGACCTGCAACCGGGCAGGTACCTCCCAGGTTCCCGGCCCAACGAAAGCCCCCAGACCCAAATGGAGAGGGGCTGCTTGGGGGCCCCCTGGGGCCCCTTCAGGCCAGCTAGGTCTTTGGGTCCTGGCTCCTTCGCTTTGGGAGCAGTCGCTGGACGTTGGGCACGTTGGCCGGAGAGTGCTTCTCGGGCCGCGACCTGCAACCGGGCAGGTACCTCCCAGGTTCCCGGCCCAACGAAAGCCCCCAGACCCAAATGGAGAGGGGCTGCTTGGGGGCCCCCTGGGGCCCCTTCAGGCCAGCTAGGTCTTTGGGTCCTGGCTCCTTCGCTTTGGGAGCAGTCGCTGGACGTTTGGCACGTTGGCCGGAGAGTGCTTCTCGGGCCGCGACCTGCAACCGGGCAGTACCTCCCAGGTTCCCGGCCCAACGAAAGCCCCCAGACCCAAATGGAGAGGGGCTGCTTGGGGGCCCCCTGGGGCCCCTTCAGGCCAGCTAGGTCTTTGGGTCCTGGCTCCTTCGCTTTGGGAGCAGTCGCTGGACGTTTGGCACGTTGGCCGGAGAGTGCTTCTCGGGCCGCGACCTGCAACCGGGCAGGTACCTCCCAGGTTCCCGGCCCAACGAAAGCCCCCAGACCCAAATGGAGAGGGGCTGCTTGGGGGCCCCCTGGGGCCCTTCAGGCCAGCTAGGTCTTTGGGTCCTGGCTCCTTCGCTTTGGGAGCAGTCGCTGGACGTTCGGCACGTTGGCCGGAGAGTGCTTCTCGGCCGCGACCTGCAACCGGGCAGGTACCTCCCAGGTTCCCGGCCCAACGAAAGCCCCCAGACCCAAATGGAGAGGGGCTGCTTGGGGGCCCCCTGGGGCCCCTTCAGGCCAGCTAGGTCTTTGGGTCCTGGCTCCTTCGCTTTGGGAGCAGTCGCTGGACGTTTGGCACGTTGGCCGGAGAGTGCTTCTCGGGCCGCGACCTGCAACCGGGCAGGTACCTCCAGGTTCCCGGCCCAACGAAAGCCCCCAGACCCAAATGGAGAGGGGCTGCTTGGGGGCCCCCTGGGGCCCCTTCAGGCCAGCTAGGTCTTTGGGTCCTGGCTCCTTCGCTTTGGGAGCAGTCGCTGGACGTTGGGCACGTTGGCCGGAGAGTGCTTCTCGGGCCGCGACCTGCAACCGGGCAGGTACCTCCCAGGTTCCCGGCCCAACGAAAGCCCCCAGACCCAAATGGAGAGGGGCTGCTTGGGGCCCCCTGGGGCCCCTTCAGGCCAGCTAGGTCTTTGGGTCCTGGCTCCTTCGCTTTGGGGAGCAGTCGCTGGACGTTTGGCACGTTGGCCGGAGAGTGCTTCTCGGGCCGCGACCTGCAACCGGGCAGGTACCTCCCAGGTTCCCGGCCCAACGAAAGCCCCCAGACCCAAATGGAGAGGGGCTGCTTGGGGGCCCCCTGGGGCCCCTTCAGGCCAGCTAGGTCTTTGGGTCCTGGCTCCTTCGCTTTGGGAGCAGTCGCTGGACGTTTGGCACGTTGGCCGGAGAGTGCTTCTCGGGCCGCGACCTGCAACCGGGCAGGTACCTCCCAGGTTCCCGGCCCAACGAAAGCCCCCAGACCCAAATGGAGAGGGGCTGCTTGGGGGCCCCCTGGGGCCCCTTCAGGCCAGCTAGGTCTTTGGGTCCTGGCTCCTTCGCTTTGGGAGCAGTCGCTGGACGTTGGGCACGTTGGCCGGAGAGTGCTTCTCGGGCCGCGACCTGCAACCGGGCAGGTACCTCCCAGGTTCCCGGCCCAACGAAAGCCCCAGACCCAAATGGAGAGGGGCTGCTTGGGGGCCCCTGGGGCCCCTTCAGGCCAGCTAGGTCTTTGGGTCCTGGCTCCTTCGCTTTGGGAGCAGTCGCTGGACGTTTGGCACGTTGGCCGGAGAGTGCTTCTCGGGCCGCGACCTGCAACCGGGCAGGTACCTCCCAGGTTCCCGGCCCAACGAAAGCCCCCAGACCCAAATGGAGAGGGGCTGCTTGGGGGCCCCCTGGGGCCCCTTCAGGCCAGCTAGGTCTTTGGGTCCTGGCTCCTTCGCTTTGGGAGCAGTCGCTGGACGTTTGGCACGTTGGCCGGAGAGTGCTTCTCGGGCCGCGACCTGCAACCGGGCAGGTACCTCCCAGGTTCCCCGGCCCAACGAAAGCCCCCAGACCCAAATGGAGAGGGGCTGCTTGGGGCCCCCTGGGGCCCCTTCAGGCCAGCTAGGTCTTTGGGTCCTGGCTCCTTCGCTTTGGGAGCAGTCGCTGGACGTTTGGCACGTTGGCCGGAGAGTGCTTCTCGGGCCGCGACCTGCAACCGGGCAGGTACCTCCCAGGTTCCCGGCCCAACGAAAGCCCCAGACCCAAATGGAGAGGGGCTGCTTGGGGGCCCCCTGGGGCCCCTTCAGGCCAGCTAGGTCTTTGGGTCCTGGCTCCTTCGCTTTGGGAGCAGTCGCTGGACGTTGGGCACGTTGGCCGGAGAGTGCTTCTCGGGCCGCGACCTGCAACCGGGCAGGTACCTCCCAGGTTCCCGGCCCAACGAAAGCCCCCAGACCCAAATGGAGAGGGGCTGCTTGGGGGCCCCCTGGGGCCCCTTCAGGCCAGCTAGGTCTTTGGGTCCTGGCTCCTTCGCTTTGGGAGCAGTCGCTGGACGTTGGGCACGTTGGCCGGAGAGTGATTCTCGGACCGCGACCTGCAACCGGGCAGGTACCTCCCAGGTTCCCGGCCCAACGAAAGCCCCCAGACCCAAATGGAGAGGGGCTGCTTGGGGGCCCCCTGGGGCCCCTTCAGGCCAGCTAGGTCTTTGGGTCCTGGCTCCTTCGCTTTGGGAGCAGTCGCTGGACGTTTGGCACGTTGGCCGGAGAGTGCTTCTCGGGCCGCGACCTGCAACCGGGCAGGTACCTCCCAGGTTCCCGGCCCAACGAAAGCCCCAGACCCAAATGGAGAGGGGCTGCTTGGGGGCCCCCTGGGGCCCCTTCAGGCCAGCTAGGTCTTTGGGTCCTGGCTCCTTCGCTTTTGGGAGCAGTCGCTGGACGTTCGGCACGTTGGCCGGAGAGTGCTTCTCGGGCTGCGACCTGCAACCGGGCAGGTACCTCCCAGGTTCCCGGCCCAACGAAAGCCCCCAGACCCAAATGGAGAGGGGCTGCTTGGGGGCCCCCTGGGGCCCCTTCAGGCCAGCTAGGTCTTTGGTCCTGGCTCCTTCGCTTTAGGAGCAGTCGCTGGACGTTTGGCACGTTGGCCGGAGAGTGCTACTCGGGCCGCGACCTGCAACCGGGCAGGTACCTCCCAGGTTCCCGGCCCAACGAAAGCCCCCAGACCCAAATGGAGAGGGGCTGCTTGGGGCCCCCTGGGGCCCCTTCAGGCCAGCTAGGTCTTTGGGTCCTGGCTCCTTCGCTTTGGGAGCAGTCGCTGGACGTTGGGCACGTTGGCCGGAGAGTGCTTCTCGGGCCGCGACCTGCAACCGGCAGGTACCTCCCAGGTTCCCGGCCCAACGAAAGCCCCCAGACCCAAATGGAGAGGGGCTGCTTGGGGGCCCCCTGGGGCCCCTTCAGGCCAGCTAGGTCTTTGGGTCCTGGCTCCTTCGCTTTGGGAGCAGTCACTGGACGTTTGGCACGTTGGCCGGAGAGTGCTTCTCGGGCCGCGACCTGCAACCGGGCAGGTACCTCCCAGGTTCCCGGCCCAACGAAAGCCCCCAGACCCAAATGGAGAGGGGCTGCTTGGGGGCCCCCTGGGGCCCCTTCAGGCCAGCTAGGTCTTTGGGTCCTGGCTCCTTCGCTTTGGGAGCAGTCGCTGGACGTTCGGCACGTTGGCCGGAGAGTGCTTCTCGGGCCGCGACCTGCAACCGGGCAGGTACCTCCCAGGTTCCCGGCCCAACGAAAGCCCCAGAGCCAAATGGAGAGGGGCTGCTTGGGGGCCCCCTGGGCCCCTTCAGGCCAGCTAGGTCTTTGGGTCCTGGCTCCTTCGCTTTGGGAGCAGTCGCTGGACGTTTGGCACGTTGGCCGGAGAGTGCTTCTCGGGCCGCGACCTGCAACCGGGCAGGTACCTCCCAGGTTCCCGGCCCAACGAAAGCCCCCAGACCCAAATGGAGAGGGGCTGCTTGGGGCCCCCTGGGGCCCCTTCAGGCCAGCTAGGTCTTTGGGTCCTGGCTCCTTCGCTTTGGGAGCAGTCGCTGGACGTTCGGCACGTTGGCCGGAGAGTGCTTCTCGGGCCGCGACCTGCAACCTGGCAGGTACCTCCCCAGGTTCCGGCCCAACGAAAGCCCCCAGACCCAAATGGAGAGGGGCTGCTTGGGGGCCCCCTGGGGCCCCTTCAGGCCAGCTAGGTCTTTGGGTCCTGGCTCCTTCGCTTTGGGAGCAGTCGCTGGACGTTTGGCACGTTGGCCGGAGAGTGCTTCTCGGGCCGCGACCTGCAACCGGGCAGGTACCTCCCAGGTTCCCGGCCCAACGAAAGCCCCCAGACCCAAATGGAGAGGGGCTGCTTGGGGGCCCCCTGGGGCCCCTTCAGGCCAGCTAGGTCTTTGGGTCCTGGCTCCTTCGCTTTGGGAGCAGTCGCTGGACGTTCGGCACGTTGGCCGGAGAGTGCTTCTCGGGCCGCGACCTGCAACCGGGCAGGTACCTCCCAGGTTCCCGGCCCAACGAAAGCCCCCAGACCCAAATGGAGAGGGGCTGCTTGGGGGCCCCCTGGGGCCCCTTCAGGCCAGCTAGGTCTTTGGGTCCTGGCTCCTTCGCTTTGGGAGCAGTCGCTGGACGTTCGGCACGTTGGCCGGAGAGTGCTTCTCGGGCCGCGACCTGCAACCGGGCAGGTACCTCCCAGGTTCCCGGCCCAACGAAAGCCCCCAGACCCAAATGGAGAGGGGCTGCTTGGGGGCCCCCTGGGGCCCCTTCAGGCCAGCTAGGTCTTTGGGTCCTGGCTCCTCGCTTTGGGAGCAGTCGCTGGACGTTCGGCACGTTGGCCGGAGAGTGCTTCTCGGGCCGCGACCTGCAACCGGGCAGGTACCTCCCAGGTTCCCGGCCCAACGAAAGCCCCCAGACCCAAATGGAGAGGGGCTGCTTGGGGGCCCCCTGGGCCCCTTCAGGCCAGCTAGGTCTTTGGGTCCTGGCTCCTTCGCTTTGGGAGCAGTCGCTGGACGTTCGGCACGTTGGCCGGAGAGTGCTTCTCGGGCCGCGACCTGCAACCGGGCAGGTACCTCCCAGGTTCCCGGCCCAACGAAAGCCCCCAGACCCAAATGGAGAGGGGCTGCTTGGGGGCCCCCTGGGGCCCCTTCAGGCCAGCTAGGTCTTTGGGTCCTGGCTCCTTCGCTTTGGGAGCAGTCGCTGGACGTTCGGCACGTTGGCCGGAGAGTGCTTCTCGGGCCGCGACCTGCAACCGGGCAGGTACCTCCCAGGTTCCCGGCCCAACGAAAGCCCCCAGACCCAAATGGAGAGGGGCTGCTTGGGGGCCCCCTGGGGCCCCTTCAGGCCAGCTAGGTCTTTGGGTCCTGGCTCCTTCGCTTTGGGAGCAGTCGCTGGACGTTCGGCACGTTGGCCGGAGAGTGCTTCTCGGGCCGCGACCTGCAACCGGGCAGGTACCTCCCAGGTTCCCGGCCCAACGAAAGCCCCCAGACCCAAATGGAGAGGGGCTGCTTGGGGGCCCCCTGGGGCCCCTTCAGGCCAGCTAGGTCTTTGGGTCCTGGCTCCTTCGCTTTAGGAGCAGTCGCTGGACGTTCGGCACGTTGGCCGGAGAGTGCTTCTCGGGCCGCGACCTGCAACCGGGCAGGTACCTCCCAGGTTCCCGGCCCAACGAAAGCCCCCAGACCCAAATGGAGAGGGGCTGCTTGGGGGCCCCCTGGGGCCCCTTCAGGCCAGCTAGGTCTTTGGGTCCTGGCTCCTTCGCTTTGGGAGCAGTCGCTGGACGTTCGGCACGTTGGCCGGAGAGTGCTCTCGGGCCGCGACCTGCAACCGGGCAGGTACCTCCCAGGTTCCCGGCCCAACGAAAGCCCCCAGACCCAAATGGAGAGGGGCTGCTTGGGGGCCCCCTGGGGCCCCTTCAGGCCAGCTAGGTCTTTGGGTCCTGGCTCCTTCGCTTTGGGAGCAGTCGCTGGATGTTTGGCACGTTGGCCGGAGAGTGCTTCTCGGGCCGCGACCTGCAACCGGGCAGGTACCTCCCAGGTTCCCGGCCCAACGAAAGCCCCCAGACCCAAATGGAGAGGGGCTGCTTGGGGGCCCCCTGGGGCCCCTTCAGGCCAGCTAGGTCTTTGGGTCCTGGCTCCTTCGCTTTGGGAGCAGTCGCTGGACGTTCGGCACGTTGGCCGGAGAGTGCTTCTCGGGCCGCGACCTGCAACCGGGCAGGTACCTCCCAGGTTCCCGGCCCAACGAAAGCCCCCAGACCCAAATGGAGAGGGGCTGCTTGGGGGCCCCCTGGGGCCCCTTCAGGCCAGCTAGGTCTTTGGGTCCTGGCTCCTTCGCTTTGGGAGCAGTCGCTGGACGTTTGGCACGTTGGCCGGAGAGTGCTTCTCGGGCCGCGACCTGCAACCGGGCAGGTACCTCCCAGGTTCCCGGCCCAACGAAAGCCCCCAGACCCAAATGGAGAGGGGCTGCTTGGGGGCCCCCTGGGGCCCCTTCAGGCCAGCTAGGTCTTTGGGTCCTGGCTCCTTCGCTTTGGGAGCAGTCGCTGGACGTTTGGCACGTTGGCCGGAGAGTGCTTCTCGGGCCGCGACCTGCAACCGGGCAGGTACCTCCCAGGTTCCCGGCCCAACGAAAGCCCCCAGACCCAAATGGAGAGGGGCTGCTTGGGGGCCCCCTGGGGCCCCTTCAGGCCAGCTAGGTCTTTGGGTCCTGGCTCCTTCGCTTTGGGAGCAGTCGCTGGACGTTCGGCACGTTGGCCGGAGAGTGCTTCTCGGGCCGCGACCTGCAACCGGGCAGGTACCTCCCAGGTTCCCGGCCCAACGAAAGCCCCCAGACCCAATGGAGAGGGGCTGCTTGGGGGCCCCTGGGGCCCCTTCAGGCCAGCTAGGTCTTTGGGTCCTGGCTCCTTCGCTTTGGGAGCAGTCGCTGGACGTTCGGCACGTTGGCCGGAGAGTGCTTCTCGGGCCGCGACCTGCAACCGGGCAGGTACCTCCCAGGTTCCCGGCCCAACGAAAGCCCCCAGACCCAAATGGAGAGGGGCTGCTTGGGGGCCCCCTGGGGCCCCTTCAGGCCAGCTAGGTCTTTGGGTCCTGGCTCCTTCGCTTTGGGAGCAGTCGCTGGATGTTTGGCACGTTGGCCGGAGAGTGCTTCTCGGGCCGCGACCTGCAACCGGGCAGGTACCTCCCAGGTTCCCGGCCCAACGAAAGCCCCCAGACCCAAATGGAGAGGGGCTGCTTGGGGGCCCCCTGGGGCCCCTTCAGGCCAGCTAGGTCTTTGGGTCCTGGCTCCTTCGCTTTGGGAGCAGTCGCTGGACGTTCGGCACGTTGGCGGAGAGTGCTTCTCGGGCCGCGACCTGCAACCGGGCAGGTACCTCCCAGGTTCCCGGCCCAACGAAAGCCCCCAGACCCAAATGGAGAGGGCTGCTTGGGGGCCCCCTGGGGCCCCTTCAGGCCAGCTAGGTCTTTGGGTCCTGGCTCCTTCGCTTTGGGAGCAGTCGCTGGACGTTTGGCACGTTGGCCGGAGAGTGCTTCTCGGGCCGCGACCTGCAACCGGGCAGGTACCTCCCAGGTTCCCGGCCCAACGAAAGCCCCCAGACCCAAATGGAGAGGGGCTGCTTGGGGGCCCCCTGGGGCCCCTTCAGGCCAGCTAGGTCTTTGGGTCCTGGCTCCTTCGCTTTGGGAGCAGTCGCTGGACGTTTGGCACGTTGGCCGGAGAGTGCTTCTCGGGCCGCGACCTGCAACCGGGCAGGTACCTCCCAGGTTCCCGGCCCAACGAAAGCCCCCAGACCCAAATGGAGAGGGGCTGCTTGGGGGCCCCCTGGGGCCCCTTCAGGCCAGCTAGGTCTTTGGGTCCTGGCTCCTTCGCTTTGGGAGCAGTCGCTGGACGTTGGGCACGTTGGCCGGAGAGTGCTTCTCGGGCGCGACCTGCAACCGGGCAGGTACCTCCCAGGTTCCGGCCCAACGAAAGCCCCCAGACCCAAATGGAGAGGGGCTGCTTGGGGGCCCCTGGGGCCCCTTCAGG
>NW_028168821.1:0-40342 GCF_964237585.1 Gallinula chloropus
AGGTACCTGCCCGGTTGCAGGTCGCGGCCCGAGAAGCACTCTCCGGCCAACGTGCCAAACGTCCAGCGACTGCTCCCAAAGCGAAGGAGCCAGGACCCAAAGACCTAGCTGGCCTGAAGGGGCCCCAGGGGGCCCCCAAGCAGCCCCTCTCCATTTGGGTCTGGGGGCTTTCGTTGGGCCGGGAACCTGGGAGGTACCTGCCCGGTTGCAGGTCGCGGCCCGAGAAGCACTCTCCGGCCAACGTGCCAAACGTCCAGCGACTGCTCCCAAAGCGAAGGAGCCAGGACCCAAAGACCTAGCTGGCCTGAAGGGGCCCCAGGGGGCCCCCAAGCAGCCCCTCTCCATTTGGGTCTGGGGGCTTTCGTTGGGCCGGGAACCTGGGAGGTACCTGCCCGGTTGCAGGTCGCGGCCCGAGAAGCACTCTCCGGCCAACGTGCTGAACGTCCAGCGACTGCTCCCAAAGCGAAGGAGCCAGGACCCAAAGACCTAGCTGGCCTGAAGGGGCCCCAGGGGGCCCCCAAGCAGCCCCTCTCCATTTGGGTCTGGGGGCTTTCGTTGGGCCGGGAACCTGGGAGGTACCTGCCCGGTTGCAGGTCGCGGCCCGAGAAGCACTCTCCGGCCAACGTGCCAAACGTCCAGCGACTGCTCCCAAAGCGAAGGAGCCAGGACCCAAAGACCTAGCTGGCCTGAAGGGGCCCCAGGGGGCCCCCAAGCAGCCCCTCTCCATTTGGGTCTGGGGGCTTTCGTTGGGCCGGGAACCTGGGAGGTACCTGCCCGGTTGCAGGTCGCGGCCCGAGAAGCACTCTCCAGCCAACGTGCCAAACGTCCAGCGACTACTCCCAAAGCGAAGGAGCCAGGACCCAAAGACCTAGCTGGCCTGAAAGGGCCCCAGGGGGCCCCCAAGCAGCCCCTCTCCATTTGGGTCTGGGGGCTTTCGTTGGGCCGGGAACCTGGGAGGTACCTGCCCGGTTGCAGGTCGCGGCCCGAGAAGCACTCTCCGGCCAATGTTCCCAACGTCCAGCGACTGCTCCCAAAGCGAAGGAGCCAGGACCCAAAGACCTAGCTGGCCTGAAGGGGCCCCAGGGGGCCCCCAAGCAGCCCCTCTCCATTTGGGTCTGGGGGCTTTCGTTGGGCCGGGAACCTGGGAGGTACCTGCCCGGTTGCAGGTCGCGGCCCGAGAAGTACTCTCCGGCCAACGTGCCGAACGTCCAGCGACTGCTCCCAAAGCGAAGGAGCCAGGACCCAAAGACCTAGCTGGCCTGAAGGGGCCCCAGGGGGCCCCCAAGCAGCCCCTCTCCATTTGGGTCTGGGGGCTTTCGTTGGGCCGGGAACCTGGGAGGTACCTGCCCGGTTGCAGGTCGCGGCCCGAGAAGCACTCTCCGGCCAACGTGCCAAACGTCCAGCGACTGCTCCCAAAGCGAAGGAGCCAGGACCCAAAGACCTAGCTGGCCTGAAGGGGCCCCAGGGGGCCCCCAAGCAGCCCCTCTCCATTTGGGTCTGGGGGCTTTCGTTGGGCCGGGAACCTGGGAGGTACCTGCCCGGTTGCAGGTCGCGGCCCGAGAAGCACTCTCCGGCCAACGTGCCAAACGTCCAGCGACTGCTCCCAAAGCGAAGGAGCCAGGACCCAAAGACCTAGCTGGCCTGAAGGGGCCCCAGGGGGCCCCCAAGCAGCCCCTCTCCATTTGGGTCTGGGGGCTTTCGTTGGGCCGGGAACCTGGGAGGTACCTGCCCGGTTGCAGGTCGCGGCCCGAGAAGCACTCTCCGGCCAACGTGCCGAACGTCCAGCGACTGCTCCCAAAGCGAAGGAGCCAGGACCCAAAGACCTAGCTGGCCTGAAGGGGCCCCAGGGGGCCCCCAAGCAGCCCCTCTCCATTTGGGTCTGGGGGCTTTCGTTGGGCCGGGAACCTGGGAGGTACCTGCCCGGTTGCAGGTCGCGGCCCGAGAAGCACTCTCCGGCCAACGTGCCAAACGTCCAGCGACTGCTCCCAAAGCGAAGGAGCCAGGACCCAAAGACCTAGCTGGCCTGAAGGGGCCCCAGGGGGCCCCCAAGCAGCCCCTCTCCATTTGGGTCTGGGGGCTTTCGTTGGGCCGGGAACCTGGGAGGTACCTGCCCGGTTGCAGGTCGCGGCCCGAGAAGTACTCTCCGGCCAACGTGCCGAACGTCCAGCGACTGCTCCCAAAGCGAAGGAGCCAGGACCCAAAGACCTAGCTGGCCTGAAGGGGCCCCAGGGGGCCCCCAAGCAGCCCCTCTCCATTTGGGTCTGGGGGCTTTCGTTGGGCCGGGAACCTGGGAGGTACCTGCCCGGTTGCAGGTCGCGGCCCGAGAAGTACTCTCCGGCCAACGTGCCGAACGTCCAGCGACTGCTCCCAAAGCGAAGGAGCCAGGACCCAAAGACCTAGCTGGCCTGAAGGGGCCCCAGGGGGCCCCCAAGCAGCCCCTCTCCATTTGGGTCTGGGGGCTTTCGTTGGGCCGGGAACCTGGGAGGTACCTGCCCGGTTGCAGGTCGCGGCCCGAGAAGCACTCTCCGGCCAATGTGCCAAACGTCCAGCGACTGCTCCCAAAGCGAAGGAGCCAGGACCCAAAGACCTAGCTGGCCTGAAGGGGCCCCAGGGGGCCCCCAAGCAGCCCCTCTCCATTTGGGTCTGGGGGCTTTCGTTGGGCCGGGAACCTGGGAGGTACCTGCCCGGTTGCAGGTCGCGGCCCGAGAAGCACTCTCCGGCCAACGTGCCAAACGTCCAGCGACTGCTCCCAAAGCGAAGGAGCCAGGACCCAAAGACCTAGCTGGCCTGAAGGGGCCCCAGGGGGCCCCCAAGCAGCCCCTCTCCATTTGGGTCTGGGGGCTTTCGTTGGGCCGGGAACCTGGGAGGTACCTGCCCGGTTGCAGGTCGCGGCCCGAGAAGCACTCTCCGGCCAACGTGCCCAACGTCCAGCGACTGCTCCCAAAGCGAAGGAGCCAGGACCCAAAGACCTAGCTGGCCTGAAGGGGCCCCAGGGGGCCCCCAAGCAGCCCCTCTCCATTTGGGTCTGGGGGCTTTCGTTGGGCCGGGAACCTGGGAGGTACCTGCCCGGTTGCAGGTCGCGGCCCGAGAAGCACTCTCCGGCCAACGTGCCCAACGTCCAGCGACTGCTCCCAAAGCGAAGGAGCCAGGACCCAAAGACCTAGCTGGCCTGAAGGGGCCCCAGGGGGCCCCCAAGCAGCCCCTCTCCATTTGGGTCTGGGGGCTTTCGTTGGGCCGGGAACCTGGGAGGTACCTGCCCGGTTGCAGGTCGCGGCCCGAGAAGCACTCTCCGGCCAACGTGCCGAACGTCCAGCGACTGCTCCCAAAGCGAAGGAGCCAGGACCCAAAGACCTAGCTGGCCTGAAGGGGCCCCAGGGGGCCCCCAAGCAGCCCCTCTCCATTTGGGTCTGGGGGCTTTCGTTGGGCCGGGAACCTGGGAGGTACCTGCCCGGTTGCAGGTCGCGGCCCGAGAAGCACTCTCCGGCCAACGTGCCAAACGTCCAGCGACTGCTCCCAAAGCGAAGGAGCCAGGACCCAAAGACCTAGCTGGCCTGAAGGGGCCCCAGGGGGCCCCCAAGCAGCCCCTCTCCATTTGGGTCTGGGGGCTTTCGTTGGGCCGGGAACCTGGGAGGTACCTGCCCGGTTGCAGGTCGCGGCCCGAGAAGCACTCTCCGGCCAACGTGCCAAACGTCCAGCGACTGCTCCCAAAGCGAAGGAGCCAGGACCCAAAGACCTAGCTGGCCTGAAAGGGCCCCAGGGGGCCCCCAAGCAGCCCCTCTCCATTTGGGTCTGGGGGCTTTCGTTGGGCCGGGAACCTGGGAGGTACCTGCCCGGTTGCAGGTCGCGGCCCGAGAAGCACTCTCCGGCCAACGTGCCAAACGTCCAGCGACTGCTCCCAAAGCGAAGGAGCCAGGACCCAAAGACCTAGCTGGCCTGAAGGGGCCCCAGGGGGCCCCCAAGCAGCCCCTCTCCATTTGGGTCTGGGGGCTTTCGTTGGGCCGGGAACCTGGGAGGTACCTGCCCGGTTGCAGGTCGCGGCCCGAGAAGCACTCTCCGGCCAACGTGCCGAACGTCCAGCGACTGCTCCCAAAGCGAAGGAGCCAGGACCCAAAGACCTAGCTGGCCTGAAGGGGCCCCAGGGGGCCCCCAAGCAGCCCCTCTCCATTTGGGTCTGGGGGCTTTCGTTGGGCCGGGAACCTGGGAGGTACCTGCCCGGTTGCAGGTCGCGGCCCGAGAAGCACTCTCCGGCCAACGTGCCAAACGTCCAGCGACTGCTCCCAAAGCGAAGGAGCCAGGACCCAAAGACCTAGCTGGCCTGAAGGGGCCCCAGGGGGCCCCCAAGCAGCCCCTCTCCATTTGGGTCTGGGGGCTTTCGTTGGGCCGAGAACCTGGGAGGTACCTGCCCGGTTGCAGGTCGCGGCCCGAGAAGCACTCTCCGGCCAACGTGCCAAACGTCCAGCGACTGCTCCCAAAGCGAAGGAGCCAGGACCCAAAGACCTAGCTGGCCTGAAGGGGCCCCAGGGGGCCCCCAAGCAGCCCCTCTCCATTTGGGTCTGGGGGCTTTCGTTGGGCCGGGAACCTGGGAGGTACCTGCCCGGTTGCAGGTCGCGGCCCGAGAAGCACTCTCCGGCCAACGTGCCAAACGTCCAGCGACTGCTCCCAAAGCGAAGGAGCCAGGACCCAAAGACCTAGCTGGCCTGAAGGGGCCCCAGGGGGCCCCCAAGCAGCCCCTCTCCATTTGGGTCTGGGGGCTTTCGTTGGGCCGGGAACCTGGGAGGTACCTGCCCGGTTGCAGGTCGCGGCCCGAGAAGCACTCTCCGGCCAACGTGCCAAACGTCCAGCGACTGCTCCCAAAGCGAAGGAGCCAGGACCCAAAGACCTAGCTGGCCTGAAGGGGCCCCAGGGGGCCCCCAAGCAGCCCCTCTCCATTTGGGTCTGGGGGCTTTCGTTGGGCCGGGAACCTGGGAGGTACCTCTCCGGTTGCAGGTCGCGGCCCAAGAAGCACTCTCCGGCCAACGTGCTGAACGTCCAGCGACTGCTCCCAAAGCGAAGGAGCCAGGACCCAAAGACCTAGCTGGCCTGAAGGGGCCCCAGGGGGCCCCCAAGCAGCCCCTCTCCATTTGGGTCTGGGGGCTTTCGTTGGGCTGGGAACCTGGGAGGTACCTGCCCGGTTGCAGGTCGCGGCCCGAGAAGCACTCTCCGGCCAACGTGCCAAACGTCCAGCGACTGCTCCCAAAGCGAAGGAGCCAGGACCCAAAGACCTAGCTGGCCTGAAGGGGCCCCAGGGGGCCCCCAAGCAGCCCCTCTCCATTTGGGTCTGGGGGCTTTCGTTGGGCCGGGAACCTGGGAGGTACCTGCCCGGTTGCAGGTCGCGGCCCGAGAAGCACTCTCCGGCCAACGTGCCAAACGTCCAGCGACTGCTCCCAAAGCGAAGGAGCCAGGACCCAAAGACCTAGCTGGCCTGAAGGGGCCCCAGGGGGCCCCCAAGCAGCCCCTCTCCATTTGGGTCTGGGGGCTTTCGTTGGGCCGGGAACCTGGGAGGTACCTGCCCGGTTGCAGGTCGTGGCCCGAGAAGCACTCTCCGGCCAACGTGCCCAACGTCCAGCGACTGCTCCCAAAGCGAAGGAGCCAGGACCCAAAGACCTAGCTGGCCTGAAGGGGCCCCAGGGGGCCCCCAAGCAGCCCCTCTCCATTTGGGTCTGGGGGCTTTCGTTGGGCCGGGAACCTGGGAGGTACCTGCCCGGTTGCAGGTCGCGGCCCGAGAAGCACTCTCCGGCCAACGTGCCGAACGTCCAGCGACTGCTCCCAAAGCGAAGGAGCCAGGACCCAAAGACCTAGCTGGCCTGAAGGGGCCCCAGGGGGCCCCCAAGCAGGCCCTCTCCATTTGGGTCTGGGGGCTTTCGTTGGGCCGGGAACCTGGGAGGTACCTGCCCGGTTGCAGGTCGCGGCCCGAGAAGCACTCTCCGGCCAACGTGCCAAACGTCCAGCGACTGCTCCCAAAGCGAAGGAGCCAGGACCCAAAGACCTAGCTGGCCTGAAGGGGCCCCAGGGGGCCCCCAAGCAGCCCCTCTCCATTTGGGTCTGGGGGCTTTCGTTGGGCCGGGAACCTGGGAGGTACCTGCCCGGTTGCAGGCCGCGGCCCGAGAAGCACTCTCCGGCCAACGTGCCAAACGTCCAGCGACTGCTCCCAAAGCGAAGGAGCCAGGACCCAAAGACCTAGCTGGCCTGAAGGGGCCCCAGGGGGCCCCCAAGAAGCCCCTTTCCATTTGGGTCTGGGGGCTTTCGTTGGGCCGGGAACCTGGGAGGTACCTGCCCGGTTGCAGGTCGCGGCCCGAGAAGCACTCTCCGGCCAACGTGCCAAACGTCCAGCGACTGCTCCCAAAGCGAAGGAGCCAGGACCCAAAGACCTAGCTGGCCTGAAGGGGCCCCAGGGGGCCCCCAAGCAGCCCCTCTCCATTTGGGTCTGGGGGCTTTCGTTGGGCCGGGAACCTGGGAGGTAACTGCCCGGTTGCAGGTCGCGGCCCGAGAAGCACTCTCCGGCCAACGTGCCAAACGTCCAGCGACTGCTCCCAAAGCGAAGGAGCCAGGACCCAAAGACCTAGCTGGCCTGAAGGGGCCCCAGGGGGCCCCCAAGCAGCCCCTCTCCATTTGGGTCTGGGGGCTTTCGTTGGGCCGGGAACCTGGGAGCTACCTGCCCGGTTGCAGGTCGTGGCCCGAGAAGCACTCTCTGGCCAACGTGCCCAACGTCCAGCGACTGCTCCCAAAGCGAAGGAGCCAGGACCCAAAGACCTAGCTGGCCTGAAGGGGCCCCAGGGGGCCCCCAAGCAGCCCCTCTCCATTTGGGTCTGGGGGCTTTCGTTGGGCCGGGAACCTGGGAGGTACCTGCCCGGTTGCAGGTCGCGGCCCGAGAAGCACTCTCCGGCCAACGTGCCAAACGTCCAGCGACTGCTCCCAAAGCGAAGGAGCCAGGACCCAAAGACCTAGCTGGCCTGAAGGGGCCCCAGGGGGCCCCCAAGCAGCCCCTCTCCATTTGGGTCTGGGGGCTTTCGTTGGGCCGGGAACCTGGGAGGTACCTGCCCGGTTGCAGGTCGCGGCCCGAGATGCACTCTCCGGCCAACGTGCTGAACGTCCAGCGACTGCTCCCAAAGCGAAGGAGCCAGGACCCAAAGACCTAGCTGGCCTGAAGGGGCCCCAGGGGGCCCCCAAGCAGCCCCTCTCCATTTGGGTCTGGGGGCTTTCGTTGGGCCGGGAACCTGGGAGGTACCTGCCCGGTTGCAGGTCGCGGCCCGAGAAGCACTCTCCGGCCAACGTGCCAAACGTCCAGCGACTGCTCCCAAAGCGAAGGAGCCAGGACCCAAAGACCTAGCTGGCCTGAAGGGGCCCCAGGGGGCCCCCAAGCAGCCCCTCTCCATTTGGGTCTGGGGGCTTTCGTTGGGCCGGGAACCTGGGAGGTACCTGCCCGGTTGCAGGTCGCGGCCCGAGAAGCACTCTCCGGCCAACGTGCCAAACGTCCAGCGACTGCTCCCAAAGCGAAGGAGCCAGGACCCAAAGACCTAGCTGGCCTGAAGGGGCCCCAGGGGGCCCCCAAGCAGCCCCTCTCCATTTGGGTCTGGGGGCTTTCGTTGGGCCGGGAACCTGGGAGGTACCTGCCCGGTTGCAGGTCGCGGCCCGAGAAGCACTCTCCGGCCAACGTGCCGAACGTCCAGCGACTGCTCCCAAAGCGAAGGAGCCAGGACCCAAAGACCTAGCTGGCCTGAAGGGGCCCCAGGGGGCCCCCAAGCAGCCCCTCTCCATTTGGGTCTGGGGGCTTTCGTTGGGCCGGGAACCTGGGAGGTACCTGCCCGGTTGCAGGTCGCGGCCCGAGAAGCACTCTCCGGCCAATGTGCCAAACGTCCAGCGACTGCTCCCAAAGCGAAGGAGCCAGGACCCAAAGACCTAGCTGGCCTGAAGGGGCCCCAGGGGGCCCCCAAGCAGCCCCTCTCCATTTGGGTCTGGGGGCTTTCGTTGGGCCGGGAACCTGGGAGGTACCTGCCCGGTTGCAGGTCGCGGCCCGAGAAGCACTCTCCGGCCAACGTGCCAAACGTCCAGCGACTACTCCCAAAGCGAAGGAGCCAGGACCCAAAGACCTAGCTGGCCTGAAAGGGCCCCAGGGGGCCCCCAAGCAGCCCCTCTCCATTTGGGTCTGGGGGCTTTCGTTGGGCCGGGAACCTGGGAGGTACCTGCCCGGTTGCAGGTCGCGGCCCGAGAAGCACTCTCCGGCCAATGTGCCCAACGTCCAGCGACTGCTCCCAAAGCGAAGGAGCCAGGACCCAAAGACCTAGCTGGCCTGAAGGGGCCCCAGGGGGCCCCCAAGCAGCCCCTCTCCATTTGGGTCTGGGGGCTTTCGTTGGGCCGGGAACCTGGGAGGTACCTGCCCGGTTGCAGGTCGCGGCCCGAGAAGCACTCTCCGGCCAACGTGCCAAACGTCCAGCGACTACTCCCAAAGCGAAGGAGCCAGGACCCAAAGACCTAGCTGGCCTGAAAGGGCCCCAGGGGGCCCCCAAGCAGCCCCTCTCCATTTGGGTCTGGGGGCTTTCGTTGGGCCGGGAACCTGGGAGGTACCTGCCCGGTTGCAGGTCGCGGCCCGAGAAGCACTCTCCGGCCAACGTGCCAAACGTCCAGCGACTGCTCCCAAAGCGAAGGAGCCAGGACCCAAAGACCTAGCTGGCCTGAAAGGGCCCCAGGGGGCCCCCAAGCAGCCCCTCTCCATTTGGGTCTGGGGGCTTTCGTTGGGCCGGGAACCTGGGAGGTACCTGCCCGGTTGCAGGTCGCGGCCCGAGAAGCACTCTCCGGCCAATGTGCCCAACGTCCAGCGACTGCTCCCAAAGCGAAGGAGCCAGGACCCAAAGACCTAGCTGGCCTGAAGGGGCCCCAGGGGGCCCCCAAGCAGCCCCTCTCCATTTGGGTCTGGGGGCTTTCGTTGGGCCGGGAACCTGGGAGGTACCTGCCCGGTTGCAGGTCGCGGCCCGAGAAGCACTCTCCGGCCAACGTGCCAAACGTCCAGCGACTGCTCCCAAAGCGAAGGAGCCAGGACCCAAAGACCTAGCTGGCCTGAAGGGGCCCCAGGGGGCCCCCAAGCAGCCCCTCTCCATTTGGGTCTGGGGGCTTTCGTTGGGCCGGGAACCTGGGAGGTACCTGCCCGGTTGCAGGTCGCGGCCCGAGAAGCACTCTCCGGCCAACGTGCCAAACGTCCAGCGACTGCTCCCAAAGCGAAGGAGCCAGGACCCAAAGACCTAGCTGGCCTGAAAGGGCCCCAGGGGGCCCCCAAGCAGCCCCTCTCCATTTGGGTCTGGGGGCTTTCGTTGGGCCGGGAACCTGGGAGGTACCTGCCCGGTTGCAGGTCGCGGCCCGAGAAGCACTCTCCGGCCAATGTGCCCAACGTCCAGCGACTGCTCCCAAAGCGAAGGAGCCAGGACCCAAAGACCTAGCTGGCCTGAAGGGGCCCCAGGGGGCCCCCAAGCAGCCCCTCTCCATTTGGGTCTGGGGGCTTTCGTTGGGCCGGGAACCTGGGAGGTACCTGCCCGGTTGCAGGTCGCGGCCCGAGAAGCACTCTCCGGCCAACGTGCCAAACGTCCAGCGACTGCTCCCAAAGCGAAGGAGCCAGGACCCAAAGACCTAGCTGGCCTGAAGGGGCCCCAGGGGGCCCCCAAGCAGCCCCTCTCCATTTGGGTCTGGGGGCTTTCGTTGGGCCGGGAACCTGGGAGGTACCTGCCCGGTTGCAGGTCGCGGCCCAAGAAGCACTCTCCGGCCAACGTGCCAAACGTCCAGCGACTGCTCCCAAAGCGAAGGAGCCAGGACCCAAAGACCTAGCTGGCCTGAAGGGGCCCCAGGGGGACCCCAAGCAGCCCCTCTCCATTTGGGTCTGGGGGCTTTCGTTGGGCCGGGAACCTGGGAGGTACCTGCCCGGTTGCAGGTCGCGGCCCGAGAAGCACTCTCCGGCCAATGTGCCCAACGTCCAGCGACTGCTCCCAAAGCGAAGGAGCCAGGACCCAAAGACCTAGCTGGCCTGAAGGGGCCCCAGGGGGCCCCCAAGCAGCCCCTCTCCATTTGGGTCTGGGGGCTTTTGTTGGGCCGGGAACCTGGGAGGTACCTGCCCGGTTGCAGGTCGCGGCCCGAGAAGCACTCTCCGGCCAACGTGCCGAACGTCCAGCGACTGCTCCCAAAGCGAAGGAGCCAGGACCCAAAGACCTAGCTGGCCTGAAGGGGCCCCAGGGGGCCCCCAAGCAGCCCCTCTCCATTTGGGTCTGGGGGCTTTCGTTGGGCCGGGAACCTGGGAGGTACCTGCCCGGTTGCAGGTCGCGGCCCGAGAAGCACTCTCCGGCCAACGTGCCAAACGTCCAGCGACTGCTCCCAAAGCGAAGGAGCCAGGACCCAAAGACCTAGCTGGCCTGAAGGGGCCCCAGGGGGCCCCCAAGCAGCCCCTCTCCATTTGGGTCTGGGGGCTTTCGTTGGGCCGGGAACCTGGGAGGTACCTGCCCGGTTGCAGGTCGCGGCCCGAGAAGCACTCTCCGGCCAACGTGCCAAACGTCCAGCGACTGCTCCCAAAGCGAAGGAGCCAGGACCCAAAGACCTAGCTGGCCTGAAGGGGCCCCAGGGGGCCCCCAAGCAGCCCCTCTCCATTTGGGTCTGGGGGCTTTCGTTGGGCCGGGAACCTGGGAGGTACCTGCCCGGTTGCAGGTCGCGGTCCGAGAAGCACTCTCCGGCCAACGTGCCAAACGTCCAGCGACTGCTCCCAAAGCGAAGGAGCCAGGACCCAAAGACCTAGCTGGCCTGAAGGGGCCCCAGGGGGCCCCCAAGCAGCCCCTCTCCATTTGGGTCTGGGGGCTTTCGTTGGGCCGGGAACCTGGGAGGTACCTGCCCGGTTGCAGGTCGCGGCCCGAGAAGTACTCTCCGGCCAACGTGCCGAACGTCCAGCGACTGCTCCCAAAGAGAAGGAGCCAGGACCCAAAGACCTAGCTGGCCTGAAGGGGCCCCAGGGGGCCCCCAAGCAGCCCCTCTCCATTTGGGTCTGGGGGCTTTCGTTGGGCCGGGAACCTGGGAGGTACCTGCCCGGTTGCAGGTCGCGGCCCGAGAAGCACTCTCCGGCCAACGTGCCAAACGTCCAGCGACTGCTCCCAAAGCGAAGGAGCCAGGACCCAAAGACCTAGCTGGCCTGAAGGGGCCCCAGGGGGCCCCCAAGCAGCCCCTCTCCATTTGGGTCTGGGGGCTTTCGTTGGGCCGGGAACCTGGGAGGTACCTGCCCGGTTGCAGGTCGCGGCCCGAGAAGCACTCTCCGGCCAACGTGCCAAACGTCCAGCGATTGCTCCCAAAGCGAAGGAGCCAGGACCCAAAGACCTAGCTGGCCTGAAGGGGCCCCAGGGGGACCCCAAGCAGCCCCTCTCCATTTGGGTCTGGGGGCTTTCGTTGGGCCGGGAACCTGGGAGGTACCTGCCCGGTTGCAGGTCGCGGCCCGAGAAGCACTCTCCGGCCAATGTGCCCAACGTCCAGCGACTGCTCCCAAAGCGAAGGAGCCAGGACCCAAAGACCTAGCTGGCCTGAAGGGGCCCCAGGGGGCCCCCAAGCAGCCCCTCTCCATTTGGGTCTGGGGGCTTTTGTTGGGCCGGGAACCTGGGAGGTACCTGCCCGGTTGCAGGTCGCGGCCCGAGAAGCACTCTCCGGCCAACGTGCCGAACGTCCAGCGACTGCTCCCAAAGCGAAGGAGCCAGGACCCAAAGACCTAGCTGGCCTGAAGGGGCCCCAGGGGGCCCCCAAGCAGCCCCTCTCCATTTGGGTCTGGGGGCTTTCGTTGGGCCGGGAACCTGGGAGGTACCTGCCCGGTTGCAGGTCGCGGCCCGAGAAGCACTCTCCGGCCAACGTGCCAAACGTCCAGCGACTGCTCCCAAAGCGAAGGAGCCAGGACCCAAAGACCTAGCTGGCCTGAAGGGGCCCCAGGGGGCCCCCAAGCAGCCCCTCTCCATTTGGGTCTGGGGGCTTTCGTTGGGCCGGGAACCTGGGAGGTACCTGCCCGGTTGCAGGTCGCGGCCCGAGAAGCACTCTCCGGCCAACGTGCCGAACGTCCAGCGACTGCTCCCAAAGCGAAGGAGCCAGGACCCAAAGACCTAGCTGGCCTGAAGGGGCCCCAGGGGGCCCCCAAGCAGCCCCTCTCCATTTGGGTCTGGGGGCTTTCGTTGGGCCGGGAACCTGGGAGGTACCTGCCCGGTTGCAGGTCGCGGCCCGAGAAGCACTCTCCGGCCAATGTGCCCAACGTCCAGCGACTGCTCCCAAAGCGAAGGAGCCAGGACCCAAAGACCTAGCTGGCCTGAAGGGGCCCCAGGGGGCCCCCAAGCAGCCCCTCTCCATTTGGGTCTGGGGGCTTTCGTTGGGCCGGGAACCTGGGAGGTACCTGCCCGGTTGCAGGTCGCGGCCCGAGAAGCACTCTCCGGCCAACGTGCCGAACGTCCAGCGACTGCTCCCAAAGCGAAGGAGCCAGGACCCAAAGACCTAGCTGGCCTGAAGGGGCCCCAGGGGGCCCCCAAGCAGCCCCTCTCCATTTGGGTCTGGGGGCTTTCGTTGGGCCGGGAACCTGGGAGGTACCTGCCCGGTTGCAGGTCGCGGCCCGAGAAGCACTCTCCGGCCAACGTGCCAAACGTCCAGCGACTGCTCCCAAAGCGAAGGAGCCAGGACCCAAAGACCTAGCTGGCCTGAAGGGGCCCCAGGGGGCCCCCAAGCAGCCCCTCTCCATTTGGGTCTGGGGGCTTTCGTTGGGCCGGGAACCTGGGAGGTACCTGCCCGGTTGCAGGTCGCGGCCCGAGAAGTACTCTCCGGCCAACGTGCCGAACGTCCAGCGACTGCTCCCAAAGAGAAGGAGCCAGGACCCAAAGACCTAGCTGGCCTGAAGGGGCCCCAGGGGGCCCCCAAGCAGCCCCTCTCCATTTGGGTCTGGGGGCTTTCGTTGGGCCGGGAACCTGGGAGGTACCTGCCCGGTTGCAGGTCGCGGCCCGAGAAGCACTCTCCGGCCAACGTGCCAAACGTCCAGCGACTGCTCCCAAAGCGAAGGAGCCAGGACCCAAAGACCTAGCTGGCCTGAAGGGGCCCCAGGGGGCCCCCAAGCAGCCCCTCTCCATTTGGGTCTGGGGGCTTTCGTTGGGCCGGGAACCTGGGAGGTACCTGCCCGGTTGCAGGTCGCGGCCCAAGAAGCACTCTCCGGCCAACGTGCCAAACGTCCAGCGATTGCTCCCAAAGCGAAGGAGCCAGGACCCAAAGACCTAGCTGGCCTGAAGGGGCCCCAGGGGGACCCCAAGCAGCCCCTCTCCATTTGGGTCTGGGGGCTTTCGTTGGGCCGGGAACCTGGGAGGTACCTGCCCGGTTGCAGGTCGCGGCCCGAGAAGCACTCTCCGGCCAATGTGCCCAACGTCCAGCGACTGCTCCCAAAGCGAAGGAGCCAGGACCCAAAGACCTAGCTGGCCTGAAGGGGCCCCAGGGGGCCCCCAAGCAGCCCCTCTCCATTTGGGTCTGGGGGCTTTTGTTGGGCCGGGAACCTGGGAGGTACCTGCCCGGTTGCAGGTCGCGGCCCGAGAAGCACTCTCCGGCCAACGTGCCGAACGTCCAGCGACTGCTCCCAAAGCGAAGGAGCCAGGACCCAAAGACCTAGCGGGCCTGAAGGGGCCCCAGGGGGCCCCCAAGCAGCCCCTCTCCATTTGGGTCTGGGGGCTTTCGTTGGGCCGGGAACCTGGGAGGTACCTGCCCGGTTGCAGGTCGCGGCCCGAGAAGCACTCTCCGGCCAACGTGCCAAACGTCCAGCGACTGCTCCCAAAGCGAAGGAGCCAGGACCCAAAGACCTAGCTGGCCTGAAGGGGCCCCAGGGGGCCCCCAAGCAGCCCCTCTCCATTTGGGTCTGGGGGCTTTCGTTGGGCCGGGAACCTGGGAGGTACCTGCCCGGTTGCAGGTCGCGGCCCGAGAAGCACTCTCCGGCCAACGTGCCGAACGTCCAGCGACTGCTCCCAAAGCGAAGGAGCCAGGACCCAAAGACCTAGCTGGCCTGAAGGGGCCCCAGGGGGCCCCCAAGCAGCCCCTCTCCATTTGGGTCTGGGGGCTTTCGTTGGGCCGGGAACCTGGGAGGTACCTGCCCGGTTGCAGGTCGCGGCCCGAGAAGCACTCTCCGGCCAACGTGCCAAACGTCCAGCGACTGCTCCCAAAGCGAAGGAGCCAGGACCCAAAGACCTAGCTGGCCTGAAGGGGCCCCAGGGGGCCCCCAAGCAGCCCCTCTCCATTTGGGTCTGGGGGCTTTCGTTGGGCCGGGAACCTGGGAGGTACCTGCCCGGTTGCAGGTCGCGGCCCGAGAAGCACTCTCCGGCCAACGTGCCGAACGTCCAGCGACTGCTCCCAAAGCGAAGGAGCCAGGACCCAAAGACCTAGCTGGCCTGAAGGGGCCCCAGGGGGCCCCCAAGCAGCCCCTCTCCATTTGGGTCTGGGGGCTTTCGTTGGGCCGGGAACCTGGGAGGTACCTGCCCGGTTGCAGGTCGCGGCCCGAGAAGCACTCTCCGGCCAACGTGCCGAACGTCCAGCGACTGCTCCCAAAGCGAAGGAGCCAGGACCCAAAGACCTAGCTGGCCTGAAGGGGCCCCAGGGGGCCCCCAAGCAGCCCCTCTCCATTTGGGTCTGGGGGCTTTCGTTGGGCTGGGAACCTGGGAGGTACCTGCCCGGTTGCAGGTCGCGGCCCGAGAAGCACTCACCGGCCAACGTGCCAAACGTCCAGCGACTGCTCCCAAAGCGAAGGAGCCAGGACCCAAAGACCTAGCTGGCCTGAAGGGGCCCCAGGGGGACCCCAAGCAGCCCCTCTCCATTTGGGTCTGGGGGCTTTCGTTGGGCCGGGAACCTGGGAGGTACCTGCCCGGTTGCAGGTCGCGGCCCGAGAAGCACTCTCCGGCCAACGTGCCGAACGTCCAGCGACTGCTCCCAAAGCGAAGGAGCCAGGACCCAAAGACCTAGCTGGCCTGAAGGGGCCCCAGGGGGCCCCCAAGCAGCCCCTCTCCATTTGGGTCTGGGGGCTTTCGTTGGGCCGGGAACCTGGGAGGTACCTGCCCGGTTGCAGGTCGCGGCCCGAGAAGCACTCTCCGGCCAACGTGCCGAACGTCCAGCGACTGCTCCCAAAGCGAAGGAGCCAGGACCCAAAGACCTAGCTGGCCTGAAGGGGCCCCAGGGGGCCCCCAAGCAGCCCCTCTCCATTTGGGTCTGGGGGCTTTCGTTGGGCCGGGAACCTGGGAGGTACCTGCCCAGTTGCAGGTCGCGGCCCGAGAAGCACTCTCCGGCCAACGTGCCAAACGTCCAGCGACTGCTCCCAAAGCGAAGGAGCCAGGACCCAAAGACCTAGCTGGCCTGAAGGGGCCCCAGGGGGCCCCCAAGCAGCCCCTCTCCATTTGGGTCTGGGGGCTTTCGTTGGGCCGGGAACCTGGGAGGTACCTGCCCGGTTGCAGGTCGCGGCCCGAGAAGCACTCTCCGGCCAACGTGCCAAACGTCCAGCGACTGCTCCCAAAGCGAAGGAGCCAGGACCCAAAGACCTAGCTGGCCTGAAGGGGCCCCAGGGGGCCCCCAAGCAGCCCCTCTCCATTTGGGTCTGGGGGCTTTCGTTGGGCCGGGAACCTGGGAGGTACCTGCCCGGTTGCAGGTCGCGGCCCGAGAAGCACTCTCCGGCCAACGTGCCGAACGTCCAGCGACTGCTCCCAAAGCGAAGGAGCCAGGACCCAAAGACCTAGCTGGCCTGAAGGGGCCCCAGGGGGCCCCCAAGCAGCCCCTCTCCATTTGGGTCTGGGGGCTTTCGTTGGGCCGGGAACCTGGGAGGTACCTGCCCGGTTGCAGGTCGCGGCCCGAGAAGCACTCTCCGGCCAACGTGCCAAACGTCCAGCGACTGCTCCCAAAGCGAAGGAGCCAGGACCCAAAGACCTAGCTGGCCTGAAGGGGCCCCAGGGGGCCCCCAAGCAGCCCCTCTCCATTTGGGTCTGGGGGCTTTCGTTGGGCCGGGAACCTGGGAGGTACCTGCCCGGTTGCAGGTCGCGGCCCGAGAAGCACTCTCCGGCCAACGTGCCAAACGTCCAGCGACTGCTCCCAAAGCGAAGGAGCCAGGACCCAAAGACCTAGCTGGCCTGAAGGGGCCCCAGGGGGCCCCCAAGCAGCCCCTCTCCATTTGGGTCTGGGGGCTTTCGTTGGGCCGGGAACCTGGGAGGTACCTGCCCGGTTGCAGGTCGCGGCCCGAGAAGCACTCTCCGGCCAACGTGCCCAACGTCCAGCGACTGCTCCCAAAGCGAAGGAGCCAGGACCCAAAGACCTAGCTGGCCTGAAGGGGCCCCAGGGGGCCCCCAAGCAGCCCCTCTCCATTTGGGTCTGGGGGCTTTCGTTGGGCCGGGAACCTGGGAGGTACCTGCCCGGTTGCAGGTCGCGGCCCGAGAAGCACTCTCCGGCCAACGTGCCGAACGTCCAGCGACTGCTCCCAAAGCGAAGGAGCCAGGACCCAAAGACCTAGCTGGCCTGAAGGGGCCCCAGGGGGCCCCCAAGCAGCCCCTCTCCATTTGGGTCTGGGGGCTTTCGTTGGGCCGGGAACCTGGGAGGTACCTGCCCGGTTGCAGGTCGCGGCCCGAGAAGCACTCTCCGGCCAACGTGCCGAACGTCCAGCGACTGCTCCCAAAGCGAAGGAGCCAGGACCCAAAGACCTAGCTGGCCTGAAGGGGCCCCAGGGGGCCCCCAAGCAGCCCCTCTCCATTTGGGTCTGGGGGCTTTCGTTGGGCCGGGAACCTGGGAGGTACCTGCCCAGTTGCAGGTCGCGGCCCGAGAAGCACTCTCCGGCCAACGTGCCAAATGTCCAGCGACTGCTCCCAAAGCGAAGGAGCCAGGACCCAAAGACCTAGCTGGCCTGAAGGGGCCCCAGGGGGCCCCCAAGCAGCCCCTCTCCATTTGGGTCTGGGGGCTTTCGTTGGGCCGGGAACCTGGGAGGTACCTGCCCGGTTGCAGGTCGCGGCCCGAGAAGCACTCTCCGGCCAACGTGCCAAACGTCCAGCCACTGCTCCCAAAGCGAAGGAGCCAGGACCCAAAGACCTAGCTGGCCTGAAGGGGCCCCAGGGGGCCCCCAAGCAGCCCCTCTCCATTTGGGTCTGGGGGCTTTCGTTGGGCCGGGAACCTGGGAGGTACCTGCCCGGTTGCAGGTCGCGGCCCGAGAAGTACTCTCCGGCCAACGTGCCGAACGTCCAGCGACTGCTCCCAAAGCGAAGGAGCCAGGACCCAAAGACCTAGCTGGCCTGAAGGGGCCCCAGGGGGCCCCCAAGCAGCCCCTCTCCATTTGGGTCTGGGGGCTTTCGTTGGGCCGGGAACCTGGGAGGTACCTGCCCGGTTGCAGGTCGCGGCCCGAGAAGTACTCTCCGGCCAACGTGCCGAACGTCCAGCGACTGCTCCCAAAGCGAAGGAGCCAGGACCCAAAGACCTAGCTGGCCTGAAGGGGCCCCAGGGGGCCCCCAAGCAGCCCCTCTCCATTTGGGTCTGGGGGCTTTCGTTGGGCCGGGAACCTGGGAGGTACCTGCCCGGTTGCAGGTCGCGGCCCGAGAAGCACTCTCCGGCCAATGTGCCAAACGTCCAGCGACTGCTCCCAAAGCGAAGGAGCCAGGACCCAAAGACCTAGCTGGCCTGAAGGGGCCCCAGGGGGCCCCCAAGCAGCCCCTCTCCATTTGGGTCTGGGGGCTTTCGTTGGGCCGGGAACCTGGGAGGTACCTGCCCGGTTGCAGGTCGCGGCCCGAGAAGCACTCTCCGGCCAACGTGCCCAACGTCCAGCGACTGCTCCCAAAGCGAAGGAGCCAGGACCCAAAGACCTAGCTGGCCTGAAGGGGCCCCAGGGGGCCCCCAAGCAGCCCCTCTCCATTTGGGTCTGGGGGCTTTCGTTGGGCCGGGAACCTGGGAGGTACCTGCCCGGTTGCAGGTCGCGGCCCAAGAAGCACTCTCCGGCCAACGTGCCAAACGTCCAGCGATTGCTCCCAAAGCGAAGGAGCCAGGACCCAAAGACCTAGCTGGCCTGAAGGGGCCCCAGGGGGACCCCAAGCAGCCCCTCTCCATTTGGGTCTGGGGGCTTTCGTTGGGCCGGGAACCTGGGAGGTACCTGCCCGGTTGCAGGTCGCGGCCCGAGAAGCACTCTCCGGCCAACGTGCCAAACGTCCAGCGACTGCTCCCAAAGCGAAGGAGCCAGGACCCAAAGACCTAGCTGGCCTGAAGGGGCCCCAGGGGGCCCCCAAGCAGCCCCTCTCCATTTGGGTCTGGGGGCTTTTGTTGGGCCGGGAACCTGGGAGGTACCTGCCCGGTTGCAGGTCGCGGCCCGAGAAGCACTCTCCGGCCAACGTGCCGAACGTCCAGCGACTGCTCCCAAAGCGAAGGAGCCAGGACCCAAAGACCTAGCGGGCCTGAAGGGGCCCCAGGGGGCCCCCAAGCAGCCCCTCTCCATTTGGGTCTGGGGGCTTTCGTTGGGCCGGGAACCTGGGAGGTACCTGCCCGGTTGCAGGTCGCGGCCCGAGAAGCACTCTCCGGCCAACGTGCCAAACGTCCAGCGACTGCTCCCAAAGCGAAGGAGCCAGGACCCAAAGACCTAGCTGGCCTGAAGGGGCCCCAGGGGGCCCCCAAGCAGCCCCTCTCCATTTGGGTCTGGGGGCTTTCGTTGGGCCGGGAACCTGGGAGGTACCTGCCCGGTTGCAGGTCGCGGCCCGAGAAGCACTCTCCGGCCAACGTGCCGAACGTCCAGCGACTGCTCCCAAAGCGAAGGAGCCAGGACCCAAAGACCTAGCTGGCCTGAAGGGGCCCCAGGGGGCCCCCAAGCAGCCCCTCTCCATTTGGGTCTGGGGGCTTTCGTTGGGCCGGGAACCTGGGAGGTACCTGCCCGGTTGCAGGTCGCGGCCCGAGAAGCACTCTCCGGCCAACGTGCCAAACGTCCAGCGACTGCTCCCAAAGCGAAGGAGCCAGGACCCAAAGACCTAGCTGGCCTGAAGGGGCCCCAGGGGGCCCCCAAGCAGCCCCTCTCCATTTGGGTCTGGGGGCTTTCGTTGGGCCGGGAACCTGGGAGGTACCTGCCCGGTTGCAGGTCGCGGCCCGAGAAGCACTCTCCGGCCAACGTGCCGAACGTCCAGCGACTGCTCCCAAAGCGAAGGAGCCAGGACCCAAAGACCTAGCTGGCCTGAAGGGGCCCCAGGGGGCCCCCAAGCAGCCCCTCTCCATTTGGGTCTGGGGGCTTTCGTTGGGCCGGGAACCTGGGAGGTACCTGCCCGGTTGCAGGTCGCGGCCCGAGAAGCACTCTCCGGCCAACGTGCCGAACGTCCAGCGACTGCTCCCAAAGCGAAGGAGCCAGGACCCAAAGACCTAGCTGGCCTGAAGGGGCCCCAGGGGGCCCCCAAGCAGCCCCTCTCCATTTGGGTCTGGGGGCTTTCATTGGGCTGGGAACCTGGGAGGTACCTGCCCGGTTGCAGGTCGCGGCCCGAGAAGCACTCACCGGCCAACGTGCCAAACGTCCAGCGACTGCTCCCAAAGCGAAGGAGCCAGGACCCAAAGACCTAGCTGGCCTGAAGGGGCCCCAGGGGGACCCCAAGCAGCCCCTCTCCATTTGGGTCTGGGGGCTTTCGTTGGGCCGGGAACCTGGGAGGTACCTGCCCGGTTGCAGGTCGCGGCCCGAGAAGCACTCTCCGGCCAACGTGCCGAACGTCCAGCGACTGCTCCCAAAGCGAAGGAGCCAGGACCCAAAGACCTAGCTGGCCTGAAGGGGCCCCAGGGGGCCCCCAAGCAGCCCCTCTCCATTTGGGTCTGGGGGCTTTCGTTGGGCCGGGAACCTGGGAGGTACCTGCCCGGTTGCAGGTCGCGGCCCGAGAAGCACTCTCCGGCCAACGTGCCGAACGTCCAGCGACTGCTCCCAAAGCGAAGGAGCCAGGACCCAAAGACCTAGCTGGCCTGAAGGGGCCCCAGGGGGCCCCCAAGCAGCCCCTCTCCATTTGGGTCTGGGGGCTTTCGTTGGGCCGGGAACCTGGGAGGTACCTGCCCAGTTGCAGGTCGCGGCCCGAGAAGCACTCTCCGGCCAACGTGCCAAACGTCCAGCGACTGCTCCCAAAGCGAAGGAGCCAGGACCCAAAGACCTAGCTGGCCTGAAGGGGCCCCAGGGGGCCCCCAAGCAGCCCCTCTCCATTTGGGTCTGGGGGCTTTCGTTGGGCCGGGAACCTGGGAGGTACCTGCCCGGTTGCAGGTCGCGGCCCGAGAAGCACTCTCCGGCCAACGTGCCAAACGTCCAGCGACTGCTCCCAAAGCGAAGGAGCCAGGACCCAAAGACCTAGCTGGCCTGAAGGGGCCCCAGGGGGCCCCCAAGCAGCCCCTCTCCATTTGGGTCTGGGGGCTTTCGTTGGGCCGGGAACCTGGGAGGTACCTGCCCGGTTGCAGGTCGCGGCCCGAGAAGCACTCTCCGGCCAACGTGCCGAACGTCCAGCGACTGCTCCCAAAGCGAAGGAGCCAGGACCCAAAGACCTAGCTGGCCTGAAGGGGCCCCAGGGGGCCCCCAAGCAGCCCCTCTCCATTTGGGTCTGGGGGCTTTCGTTGGGCCGGGAACCTGGGAGGTACCTGCCCGGTTGCAGGTCGCGGCCCGAGAAGCACTCTCCGGCCAACGTGCCAAACGTCCAGCGACTGCTCCCAAAGCGAAGGAGCCAGGACCCAAAGACCTAGCTGGCCTGAAGGGGCCCCAGGGGGCCCCCAAGCAGCCCCTCTCCATTTGGGTCTGGGGGCTTTCGTTGGGCCGGGAACCTGGGAGGTACCTGCCCGGTTGCAGGTCGCGGCCCGAGAAGCACTCTCCGGCCAACGTGCCAAACGTCCAGCGACTGCTCCCAAAGCGAAGGAGCCAGGACCCAAAGACCTAGCTGGCCTGAAGGGGCCCCAGGGGGCCCCCAAGCAGCCCCTCTCCATTTGGGTCTGGGGGCTTTCGTTGGGCCGGGAACCTGGGAGGTACCTGCCCGGTTGCAGGTCGCGGCCCGAGAAGCACTCTCCGGCCAACGTGCCAAACGTCCAGCGACTGCTCCCAAAGCGAAGGAGCCAGGACCCAAAGACCTAGCTGGCCTGAAGGGGCCCCAGGGGGCCCCCAAGCAGCCCCTCTCCATTTGGGTCTGGGGGCTTTCGTTGGGCCGGGAACCTGGGAGGTACCTGCCCGGTTGCAGGTCGCGGCCCGAGAAGCACTCTCCGGCCAACGTGCCGAACGTCCAGCGACTGCTCCCAAAGCGAAGGAGCCAGGACCCAAAGACCTAGCTGGCCTGAAGGGGCCCCAGGGGGCCCCCAAGCAGCCCCTCTCCATTTGGGTCTGGGGGCTTTCGTTGGGCCGGGAACCTGGGAGCTACCTGCCCGGTTGCAGGTCGCGGCCCGAGAAGCACTCTCCGGCCAACGTGCCGAACGTCCAGCGACTGCTCCCAAAGCGAAGGAGCCAGGACCCAAAGACCTAGCTGGCCTGAAGGGGCCCCAGGGGGCCCCCAAGCAGCCCCTCTCCATTTGGGTCTGGGGGCTTTCGTTGGGCCGGGAACCTGGGAGGTACCTGCCCAGTTGCAGGTCGCGGCCCGAGAAGCACTCTCCGGCCAACGTGCCAAACGTCCAGCGACTGCTCCCAAAGCGAAGGAGCCAGGACCCAAAGACCTAGCTGGCCTGAAGGGGCCCCAGGGGGCCCCCAAGCAGCCCCTCTCCATTTGGGTCTGGGGGCTTTCGTTGGGCCGGGAACCTGGGAGGTACCTGCCCGGTTGCAGGTCGCGGCCCGAGAAGCACTCTCCGGCCAACGTGCCAAACGTCCAGCCACTGCTCCCAAAGCGAAGGAGCCAGGACCCAAAGACCTAGCTGGCCTGAAGGGGCCCCAGGGGGCCCCCAAGCAGCCCCTCTCCATTTGGGTCTGGGGGCTTTCGTTGGGCCGGGAACCTGGGAGGTACCTGCCCGGTTGCAGGTCGCGGCCCGAGAAGTACTCTCCGGCCAACGTGCCGAACGTCCAGCGACTGCTCCCAAAGCGAAGGAGCCAGGACCCAAAGACCTAGCTGGCCTGAAGGGGCCCCAGGGGGCCCCCAAGCAGCCCCTCTCCATTTGGGTCTGGGGGCTTTCGTTGGGCCGGGAACCTGGGAGGTACCTGCCCGGTTGCAGGTCGCGGCCCGAGAAGTACTCTCCGGCCAACGTGCCGAACGTCCAGCGACTGCTCCCAAAGCGAAGGAGCCAGGACCCAAAGACCTAGCTGGCCTGAAGGGGCCCCAGGGGGCCCCCAAGCAGCCCCTCTCCATTTGGGTCTGGGGGCTTTCGTTGGGCCGGGAACCTGGGAGGTACCTGCCCGGTTGCAGGTCGCGGCCCGAGAAGCACTCTCCGGCCAATGTGCCAAACGTCCAGCGACTGCTCCCAAAGCGAAGGAGCCAGGACCCAAAGACCTAGCTGGCCTGAAGGGGCCCCAGGGGGCCCCCAAGCAGCCCCTCTCCATTTGGGTCTGGGGGCTTTCGTTGGGCCGGGAACCTGGGAGGTACCTGCCCGGTTGCAGGTCGCGGCCCGAGAAGCACTCTCCGGCCAACGTGCCCAACGTCCAGCGACTGCTCCCAAAGCGAAGGAGCCAGGACCCAAAGACCTAGCTGGCCTGAAGGGGCCCCAGGGGGCCCCCAAGCAGCCCCTCTCCATTTGGGTCTGGGGGCTTTCGTTGGGCCGGGAACCTGGGAGGTACCTGCCCGGTTGCAGGTCGCGGCCCGAGAAGCACTCTCCGGCCAACGTGCCAAACGTCCAGCGACTGCTCCCAAAGCGAAGGAGCCAGGACCCAAAGACCTAGCTGGCCTGAAGGGGCCCCAGGGGGCCCCCAAGCAGCCCCTCTCCATTTGGGTCTGGGGGCTTTCGTTGGGCCGGGAACCTGGGAGGTACCTGCCCGGTTGCAGGTCGCGGCCCGAGAAGCACTCTCCGGCCAACGTGCCAAACGTCCAGCGACTGCTCCCAAAGCGAAGGAGCCAGGACCCAAAGACCTAGCTGGCCTGAAGGGGCCCCAGGGGGCCCCCAAGCAGCCCCTCTCCATTTGGGTCTGGGGGCTTTCGTTGGGCCGGGAACCTGGGAGGTACCTGCCCGGTTGCAGGTCGCGGCCCGAGAAGCACTCTCCGGCCAACGTGCCAAACGTCCAGCGACTGCTCCCAAAGCGAAGGAGCCAGGACCCAAAGACCTAGCTGGCCTGAAGGGGCCCCAGGGGGCCCCCAAGCAGCCCCTCTCCATTTGGGTCTGGGGGCTTTCGTTGGGCCGGGAACCTGGGAGGTACCTGCCCGGTTGCAGGTCGCGGCCCGAGAAGCACTCTCCGGCCAACGTGCCGAACGTCCAGCGACTGCTCCCAAAGCAAAGGAGCCAGGACCCAAAGACCTAGCTGGCCTGAAGGGGCCCCAGGGGGCCCCCAAGCAGCCCCTCTCCATTTGGGTCTGGGGGCTTTCGTTGGGCCGGGAACCTGGGAGGTACCTGCCCGGTTGCAGGTCGCGGCCCGAGAAGCACTCTCCGGCCAACGTGCCAAACGTCCAGCGACTGCTCCCAAAGCGAAGGAGCCAGGACCCAAAGACCTAGCTGGCCTGAAGGGGCCCCAGGGGGCCCCCAAGCAGCCCCTCTCCATTTGGGTCTGGGGGCTTTCGTTGGGCCGGGAACCTGGGAGGTACCTGCCCGGTTGCAGGTCGCGGCCCGAGAAGCACTCTCCGGCCAACGTGCCGAACGTCCAGCGACTGCTCCCAAAGCGAAGGAGCCAGGACCCAAAGACCTAGCTGGCCTGAAGGGGCCCCAGGGGGCCCCCAAGCAGCCCCTCTCCATTTGGGTCTGGGGGCTTTCGTTGGGCCGGGAACCTGGGAGGTACCTGCCCGGTTGCAGGTCGCGGCCCGAGAAGCACTCTCCGGCCAACGTGCCAAACGTCCAGCGACTGCTCCCAAAGCGAAGGAGCCAGGACCCAAAGACCTAGCTGGCCTGAAGGGGCCCCAGGGGGCCCCCAAGCAGCCCCTCTCCATTTGGGTCTGGGGGCTTTCGTTGGGCCGGGAACCTGGGAGGTACCTGCCCGGTTGCAGGTCGCGGCCCGAGAAGCACTCTCCGGCCAACGTGCCGAACGTCCAGCGACTGCTCCCAAAGCGAAGGAGCCAGGACCCAAAGACCTAGCTGGCCTGAAGGGGCCCCAGGGGGCCCCCAAGCAGCCCCTCTCCATTTGGGTCTGGGGGCTTTCGTTGGGCCGGGAACCTGGGAGGTACCTGCCCGGTTGCAGGTCGCGGCCCGAGAAGCACTCTCCGGCCAACGTGCCGAACGTCCAGCGACTGCTCCCAAAGCGAAGGAGCCAGGACCCAAAGACCTAGCTGGCCTGAAGGGGCCCCAGGGGGCCCCCAAGCAGCCCCTCTCCATTTGGGTCTGGGGGCTTTCGTTGGGCCGGGAACCTGGGAGGTACCTGCCCGGTTGCAGGTCGCGGCCCGAGAAGCACTCTCCGGCCAACGTGCCGAACGTCCAGCGACTGCTCCCAAAGCGAAGGAGCCAGGACCCAAAGACCTAGCTGGCCTGAAGGGGCCCCAGGGGGCCCCCAAGCAGCCCCTCTCCATTTGGGTCTGGGGGCTTTCGTTGGGCCGGGAACCTGGGAGGTACCTGCCCGGTTGCAGGTCGCGGCCCGAGAAGCACTCTCCGGCCAACGTGCCGAACGTCCAGCGACTGCTCCCAAAGCGAAGAAGCCAGGACCCAAAGACCTAGCTGGCCTGAAGGGGCCCCAGGGGGCCCCCAAGCAGCCCCTCTCCATTTGGGTCTGGGGGCTTTCGTTGGGCCGGGAACCTGGGAGGTACCTGCCCGGTTGCAGGTCGCGGCCCGAGAAGCACTCTCCGGCCAACGTGCCAAACGTCCAGCGACTGCTCCCAAAGCGAAGGAGCCAGGACCCAAAGACCTAGCTGGCCTGAAGGGGCCCCAGGGGGCCCCCAAGCAGCCCCTCTCCATTTGGGTCTGGGGGCTTTCGTTGGGCCGGGAACCTGGGAGGTACCTGCCCGGTTGCAGGTCGCGGCCCGAGAAGCACTCTCCGGCCAACGTGCCGAACGTCCAGCGACTGCTCCCAAAGCGAAGGAGCCAGGACCCAAAGACCTAGCTGGCCTGAAGGGGCCCCAGGGGCCCCCAAGCAGCCCCTCTCCATTTGGGTCTGGGGGCTTTCGTTGGGCCGGGAACCTGGGAGGTACCTGCCCGGTTGCAGGTCGCGGCCCGAGAAGCACTCTCCGGCCAACGTGCCAAACGTCCAGCGACTGCTCCCAAAGCGAAGGAGCCAGGACCCAAAGACCTAGCTGGCCTGAAGGGGCCCCAGGGGGCCCCCAAGCAGCCCCTCTCCATTTGGGTCTGGGGGCTTTCGTTGGGCCGGGAACCTGGGAGGTACCTGCCCGGTTGCAGGTCGCGGCCCGAGAAGCACTCTCCGGCCAACGTGCCGAACGTCCAGCGACTGCTCCCAAAGCGAAGGAGCCAGGACCCAAAGACCTAGCTGGCCTGAAGGGGCCCCAGGGGGCCCCCAAGCAGCCCCTCTCCATTTGGGTCTGGGGGCTTTCGTTGGGCCGGGAACCTGGGAGGTACCTGCCCGGTTGCAGGTCGCGGCCCGAGAAGCACTCTCCGGCCAACGTGCCAAACGTCCAGCGACTGCTCCCAAAGCGAAGGAGCCAGGACCCAAAGACCTAGCTGGCCTGAAGGGGCCCCAGGGGGCCCCCAAGCAGCCCCTCTCCATTTGGGTCTGGGGGCTTTCGTTGGGCCGGGAACCTGGGAGGTACCTGCCCGGTTGCAGGTCGCGGCCCGAGAAGCACTCTCCGGCCAACGTGCCAAACGTCCAGCGACTGCTCCCAAAGCGAAGGAGCCAGGACCCAAAGACCTAGCTGGCCTGAAGGGGCCCCAGGGGGCCCCCAAGCAGCCCCTCTCCATTTGGGTCTGGGGGCTTTCGTTGGGCCGGGAACCTGGGAGGTACCTGCCCGGTTGCAGGTCGCGGCCCGAGAAGCACTCTCCGGCCAACGTGCCAAACGTCCAGCGACTGCTCCCAAAGCGAAGGAGCCAGGACCCAAAGACCTAGCTGGCCTGAAGGGGCCCCAGGGGGCCCCCAAGCAGCCCCTCTCCATTTGGGTCTGGGGGCTTTCGTTGGGCCGGGAACCTGGGAGGTACCTGCCCGATTGCAGGTCGCGGCCCGAGAAGCACTCTCCGGCCAACGTGCCGAACGTCCAGCGACTGCTCCCAAAGCGAAGGAGCCAGGACCCAAAGACCTAGCTGGCCTGAAGGGGCCCCAGGGGGCCCCCAAGCAGCCCCTCTCCATTTGGGTCTGGGGGCTTTCGTTGGGCCGGGAACCTGGGAGGTACCTGCCCGGTTGCAGGTCGCGGCCCGAGAAGCACTCTCCGGCCAACGTGCCAAACGTCCAGCGATTGCTCCCAAAGCGAAGGAGCCAGGACCCAAAGACCTAGCTGGCCTGAAGGGGCCCCAGGGGGCCCCCAAGCAGCCCCTCTCCATTTGGGTCTGGGGGCTTTCGTTGGGCCGGGAACCTGGGAGGTACCTGCCCGGTTGCAGGTCGCGGCCCGAGAAGCACTCTCCGGCCAACGTGCCAAACGTCCAGCGACTGCTCCCAAAGCGAAGGAGCCAGGACCCAAAGACCTAGCTGGCCTGAAGGGGCCCCAGGGGGCCCCCAAGCAGCCCCTCTCCATTTGGGTCTGGGGGCTTTCGTTGGGCCGGGAACCTGGGAGGTACCTGCCCGGTTGCAGGTCGCTTCCCGAGAAGCACTCTCCGGCCAACGTGCCAAACGTCCAGCGACTACTCCCAAAGCGAAGGAGCCAGGACCCAAAGACCTAGCTGGCCTGAAAGGGCCCCAGGGGGCCCCCAAGCAGCCCCTCTCCATTTGGGTCTGGGGGCTTTCGTTGGGCCGGGAACGTGGGAGGTACCTGCCCGGTTGCAGGTTGCGGCCCGAGAAGAACTCTCCGGCCAATGTGCCCAACGTCCAGCGACTGCTCCCAAGCGAAGGAGCCAGGACCCAAAGACCTAGCTGGCCTGAAGGGGCCCCAGGGGGCCCCCAAGCAGCCCCTCTCCATTTGGGTCTGGGGGCTTTCGTTGGGCCGGGAACCTGGGAGGTACCTGCCCGGTTGCAGGTCGCGGCCCGAGAAGCACTCTCCGGCCAACGTGCCGAACGTCCAGCGACTGCTCCCAAAGCGAAGGAGCCAGGACCCAAAGACCTAGCTGGCCTGAAGGGGCCCCAGGGGGCCCCCAAGCAGCCCCTCTCCATTTGGGTCTGGGGGCTTTCGTTGGGCCGGGAACCTGGGAGGTACCTGCCCGGTTGCAGGTCGCGGCCCGAGAAGCACTCTCCGGCCAACGTGCCAAACATCCGGCGACTGCTCCCAAAGCGAAGGAGCCAGGACCCAAAGACCTAGCTGGCCTGAAGGGGCCCCAGGGGGCCCCCAAGCAGCCCCTCTCCATTTGGGTCTGGGGGCTTTCGTTGGGCCGGGAACCTGGGAGGTACCTGCCCGGTTGCAGGTCGCGGCCCGAGAAGCACTCTCCGGCCAACGTGCCAAACGTCCAGCGACTGCTCCCAAAGCGAAGGAGCCAGGACCCAAAGACCTAGCTGGCCTGAAGGGGCCCCAGGGGGCCCCCAAGCAGCCCCTCTCCATTTGGGTCTGGGGGCTTTCGTTGGGCCGGGAACCTGGGAGGTACCTGCCCGGTTGCAGGTCGCGGCCCGAGAAGCACTCTCCGGCCAACGTGCCAAACGTCCAGCGACTGCTCCCAAAGCGAAGGAGCCAGGACCCAAAGACCTAGCTGGCCTGAAGGGGCCCCAGGGGGCCCCCAAGCAGCCCCTCTCCATTTGGGTCTGGGGGCTTTCGTTGGGCCGGGAACCTGGGAGGTACCTGCCCGGTTGCAGGTCGCGGCCCGAGAAGCACTCTCCGGCCAACGTGCCCAACGTCCAGCGACTGCTCCCAAAGCGAAGGAGCCAGGACCCAAAGACCTAGCTGGCCTGAAGGGGCCCCAGGGGGCCCCCAAGCAGCCCCTCTCCATTTGGGTCTGGGGGCTTTCGTTGGGCCGGGAACCTGGGAGGTACCTGCCCGGTTGCAGGTCGCGGCCCGAGAAGCACTCTCCGGCCAACGTGCCAAACGTCCAGCGATTGCTCCCAAAGCGAAGGAGCCAGGACCCAAAGACCTAGCTGGCCTGAAGGGGCCCCAGGGGGCCCCCAAGCAGCCCCTCTCCATTTGGGTCTGGGGGCTTTCGTTGGGCCGGGAACCTGGGAGGTACCTGCCCGGTTGCAGGTCGCGGCCCGAGAAGCACTCTCCGGCCAACGTGCCAAACGTCCAGCGACTGCTCCCAAAGCGAAGGAGCCAGGACCCAAAGACCTAGCTGGCCTGAAGGGGCCCCAGGGGGCCCCCAAGCAGCCCCTCTCCATTTGGGTCTGGGGGCTTTCGTTGGGCCGGGAACCTGGGAGGTACCTGCCCGGTTGCAGGTCGCGGCCCGAGAAGCACTCTCCGGCCAACGTGCCAAACGTCCAGCGACTACTCCCAAAGCGAAGGAGCCAGGACCCAAAGACCTAGCTGGCCTGAAAGGGCCCCAGGGGGCCCCCAAGCAGCCCCTCTCCATTTGGGTCTGGGGGCTTTCGTTGGGCCGGGAACCTGGGAGGTACCTGCCCGGTTGCAGGTCGCGGCCCGAGAAGCACTCTCCGGCCAATGTGCCCAACGTCCAGCGACTGCTCCCAAAGCGAAGGAGCCAGGACCCAAAGACCTAGCTGGCCTGAAGGGGCCCCAGGGGGCCCCCAAGCAGCCCCTCTCCATTTGGGTCTGGGGGCTTTCGTTGGGCCGGGAACCTGGGAGGTACCTGCCCGGTTGCAGGTCGCGGCCCGAGAAGCACTCTCCGGCCAACGTGCCGAACGTCCAGCGACTGCTCCCAAAGCGAAGGAGCCAGGACCCAAAGACCTAGCTGGCCTGAAGGGGCCCCAGGGGGCCCCCAAGCAGCCCCTCTCCATTTGGGTCTGGGGGCTTTCGTTGGGCCGGGAACCTGGGAGGTACCTGCCCGGTTGCAGGTCGCGGCCCGAGAAGTACTCTCCGGCCAACGTGCCGAACGTCCAGCGACTGCTCCCAAAGCGAAGGAGCCAGGACCCAAAGACCTAGCTGGCCTGAAGGGGCCCCAGGGGGCCCCCAAGCAGCCCCTCTCCATTTGGGTCTGGGGGCTTTTGTTGGGCCGGGAACCTGGGAGGTACCTGCCCGGTTGCAGGTCGCGGCCCGAGAAGCACTCTCCGGCCAACGTGCCAAACGTCCAGCGACTGCTCCCAAAGCGAAGGAGCCAGGACCCAAAGACCTAGCTGGCCTGAAGGGGCCCCAGGGGGCCCCCAAGCAGCCCCTCTCCATTTGGGTCTGGGGGCTTTCGTTGGGCCGGGAACCTGGGAGGTACCTGCCCGGTTGCAGGTCGCGGCCCGAGAAGCACTCTCCGGCCAACGTGCCAAACGTCCAGCGACTGCTCCCAAAGCGAAGGAGCCAGGACCCAAAGACCTAGCTGGCCTGAAGGGGCCCCAGGGGGCCCCCAAGCAGCCCCTCTCCATTTGGGTCTGGGGGCTTTCGTTGGGCCGGGAACCTGGGAGGTACCTGCCCGGTTGCAGGTCGCGGCCCGAGAAGCACTCTCCGGCCAATGTGCCCAACGTCCAGCGACTGCTCCCAAAGCGAAGGAGCCAGGACCCAAAGACCTAGCTGGCCTGAAGGGGCCCCAGGGGGCCCCCAAGCAGCCCCTCTCCATTTGGGTCTGGGGGCTTTCGTTGGGCCGGGAACCTGGGAGGTACCTGCCCGGTTGCAGGTCGCGGCCCGAGAAGCACTCTCCGGCCAACGTGCCAAACGTCCAGCGACTGCTCCCAAAGCGAAGGAGCCAGGACCCAAAGACCTAGCTGGCCTGAAGGGGCCCCAGGGGGCCCCCAAGCAGCCCCTCTCCATTTGGGTCTGGGGGCTTTCGTTGGGCCGGGAACCTGGGAGGTACCTGCCCGGTTGCAGGTCGCGGCCCGAGAAGCACTCTCCGGCCAACGTGCCAAACGTCCAGCGACTGCTCCCAAAGCGAAGGAGCCAGGACCCAAAGACCTAGCTGGCCTGAAGGGGCCCCAGGGGGCCCCCAAGCAGCCCCTCTCCATTTGGGTCTGGGGGCTTTCGTTGGGCCGGGAACCTGGGAGGTACCTGCCCGGTTGCAGGTCGCGGCCCGAGAAGCACTCTCCGGCCAACGTGCCGAACGTCCAGCGACTGCTCCCAAAGCGAAGGAGCCAGGACCCAAAGACCTAGCTGGCCTGAAGGGGCCCCAGGGGGCCCCCAAGCAGCCCCTCTCCATTTGGGTCTGGGGGCTTTCGTTGGGCCGGGAACCTGGGAGCTACCTGCCCGGTTGCAGGTCGCGGCCCGAGAAGCACTCTCCGGCCAACGTGCCGAACGTCCAGCGACTGCTCCCAAAGCGAAGGAGCCAGGACCCAAAGACCTAGCTGGCCTGAAGGGGCCCCAGGGGGCCCCCAAGCAGCCCCTCTCCATTTGGGTCTGGGGGCTTTCGTTGGGCCGGGAACCTGGGAGGTACCTGCCCGGTTGCAGGTCGCGGCCCGAGAAGCACTCTCCGGCCAACGTGCCAAACGTCCAGCGACTGCTCCCAAAGCGAAGGAGCCAGGACCCAAAGACCTAGCTGGCCTGAAGGGGCCCCAGGGGGCCCCCAAGCAGCCCCTCTCCATTTGGGTCTGGGGGCTTTCGTTGGGCTGGGAACCTGGGAGGTACCTGCCCGGTTGCAGGTCGCGGCCCGAGAAGCACTCTCCGGCCAACGTGCCAAACGTCCAGCGACTGCTCCCAAAGCGAAGGAGCCAGGACCCAAAGACCTAGCTGGCCTGAAGGGGCCCCAGGGGGCCCCCAAGCAGCCCCTCTCCATTTGGGTCTGGGGGCTTTCGTTGGGCCGGGAACCTGGGAGGTACCTGCCCGGTTGCAGGTCGCGGCCCGAGAAGCACTCTCCGGCCAACGTGCCCAACGTCCAGCGACTGCTCCCAAAGCGAAGGAGCCAGGACCCAAAGACCTAGCTGGCCTGAAGGGGCCCCAGGGGGCCCCCAAGCAGCCCCTCTCCATTTGGGTCTGGGGGCTTTCGTTGGGCCGGGAACCTGGGAGGTACCTGCCCGGTTGCAGGTCGCGGCCCGAGAAGCACTCTCCGGCCAACGTGCCGAACGTCCAGCGACTGCTCCCAAAGCGAAGGAGCCAGGACCCAAAGACCTAGCTGGCCTGAAGGGGCCCCAGGGGGCCCCCAAGCAGCCCCTCTCCATTTGGGTCTGGGGGCTTTCATTGGGCCGGGAACCTGGGAGGTACCTGCCCGGTTGCAGGTCGCGGCCCGAGAAGCACTCTCCGGCCAACGTGCCAAACGTCCAGCGACTGCTCCCAAAGCGAAGGAGCCAGGACCCAAAGACCTAGCTGGCCTGAAGTGGCCCCAGGGGGCCCCCAAGCAGCCCCTCTCCATTTGGGTCTGGGGGCTTTCGTTGGGCCGGGAACCTGGGAGGTACCTGCCCGGTTGCAGGTCGCGGCCCGAGAAGCACTCTCCGGCCAACGTGCCAAACGTCCAGCGACTGCTCCCAAAGCGAAGGAGCCAGGACCCAAAGACCTAGCTGGCCTGAAGGGGCCCCAGGGGGCCCCCAAGCAGCCCCTCTCCATTTGGGTCTGGGGGCTTTCGTTGGGCCGGGAACCTGGGAGGTACCTGCCCGGTTGCAGGTCGCGGCCCGAGAAGCACTCTCCGGCCAACGTGCCAAACGTCCAGCGACTGCTCCCAAAGCGAAGGAGCCAGGACCCAAAGACCTAGCTGGCCTGAAGGGGCCCCAGGGGGCCCCCAAGCAGCCCCTCTCCATTTGGGTCTGGGGGCTTTCGTTGGGCCGGGAACCTGGGAGGTACCTGCCCGGTTGCAGGTCGCGGCCCGAGAAGCACTCTCCGGCCAACGTGCCAAACGTCCGGCGACTGCTCCCAAAGCGAAGGAGCCAGGACCCAAAGACCTAGCTGGCCTGAAGGGGCCCCAGGGGGCCCCCAAGCAGCCCCTCTCCATTTGGGTCTGGGGGCTTTCGTTGGGCCGGGAACCTGGGAGGTACCTGCCCGGTTGCAGGTCGCGGCCCGAGAAGCACTCTCCGGCCAACGTGCCAAACGTCCAGCGACTGCTCCCAAAGCGAAGGAGCCAGGACCCAAAGACCTAGCTGGCCTGAAGGGGCCCCAGGGGGCCCCCAAGCAGCCCCTCTCCATTTGGGTCTGGGGGCTTTCGTTGGGCCGGGAACCTGGGAGGTACCTGCCCGGTTGCAGGTCGCGGCCCGAGAAGCACTCTCCGGCCAACGTGCCGAACGTCCAGCGACTGCTCCCAAAGCGAAGGAGCCAGGACCCAAAGACCTAGCTGGCCTGAAGGGGCCCCAGGGGGCCCCCAAGCAGCCCCTCTCCATTTGGGTCTGGGGGCTTTCGTTGGGCCGGGAACCTGGGAGGTACCTGCCCGGTTGCAGGTCGCGGCCCGAGAAGCACTCTCCGGCCAACGTGCCGAACGTCCAGCGACTGCTCCCAAAGCGAAGGAGCCAGGACCCAAAGACCTAGCTGGCCTGAAGGGGCCCCAGGGGGCCCCCAAGCAGCCCCTCTCCATTTGGGTCTGGGGGCTTTCGTTGGGCCGGGAACCTGGGAGCTACCTGCCCGGTTGCAGGTCGCGGCCCGAGAAGCACTCTCCGGCCAACGTGCCGAACGTCCAGCGACTGCTCCCAAAGCGAAGGAGCCAGGACCCAAAGACCTAGCTGGCCTGAAGGGGCCCCAGGGGGCCCCCAAGCAGCCCCTCTCCATTTGGGTCTGGGGGCTTTCGTTGGGCCGGGAACCTGGGAGGTACCTGCCCGGTTGCAGGTCGCGGCCCGAGAAGCACTCTCCGGCCAACGTGCCAAACGTCCAGCGACTGCTCCCAAAGCGAAGGAGCCAGGACCCAAAGACCTAGCTGGCCTGAAGGGGCCCCAGGGGGCCCCCAAGCAGCCCCTCTCCATTTGGGTCTGGGGGCTTTCGTTGGGCTGGGAACCTGGGAGGTACCTGCCCGGTTGCAGGTCGCGGCCCGAGAAGCACTCTCCGGCCAACGTGCCAAACGTCCAGCGACTGCTCCCAAAGCGAAGGAGCCAGGACCCAAAGACCTAGCTGGCCTGAAGGGGCCCCAGGGGGCCCCCAAGCAGCCCCTCTCCATTTGGGTCTGGGGGCTTTCGTTGGGCCGGGAACCTGGGAGGTACCTGCCCGGTTGCAGGTCGCGGCCCGAGAAGCACTCTCCGGCCAACGTGCCCAACGTCCAGCGACTGCTCCCAAAGCGAAGGAGCCAGGACCCAAAGACCTAGCTGGCCTGAAGGGGCCCCAGGGGGCCCCCAAGCAGCCCCTCTCCATTTGGGTCTGGGGGCTTTCGTTGGGCCGGGAACCTGGGAGGTACCTGCCCGGTTGCAGGTCGCGGCCCGAGAAGCACTCTCCGGCCAACGTGCCGAACGTCCAGCGACTGCTCCCAAAGCGAAGGAGCCAGGACCCAAAGACCTAGCTGGCCTGAAGGGGCCCCAGGGGGCCCCCAAGCAGCCCCTCTCCATTTGGGTCTGGGGGCTTTCATTGGGCCGGGAACCTGGGAGGTACCTGCCCGGTTGCAGGTCGCGGCCCGAGAAGCACTCTCCGGCCAACGTGCCAAACGTCCAGCGACTGCTCCCAAAGCGAAGGAGCCAGGACCCAAAGACCTAGCTGGCCTGAAGTGGCCCCAGGGGGCCCCCAAGCAGCCCCTCTCCATTTGGGTCTGGGGGCTTTCGTTGGGCCGGGAACCTGGGAGGTACCTGCCCGGTTGCAGGTCGCGGCCCGAGAAGCACTCTCCGGCCAACGTGCCAAACGTCCAGCGACTGCTCCCAAAGCGAAGGAGCCAGGACCCAAAGACCTAGCTGGCCTGAAGGGGCCCCAGGGGGCCCCCAAGCAGCCCCTCTCCATTTGGGTCTGGGGGCTTTCGTTGGGCCGGGAACCTGGGAGGTACCTGCCCGGTTGCAGGTCGCGGCCCGAGAAGCACTCTCCGGCCAACGTGCCAAACGTCCAGCGACTGCTCCCAAAGCGAAGGAGCCAGGACCCAAAGACCTAGCTGGCCTGAAGGGGCCCCAGGGGGCCCCCAAGCAGCCCCTCTCCATTTGGGTCTGGGGGCTTTCGTTGGGCCGGGAACCTGGGAGGTACCTGCCCGGTTGCAGGTCGCGGCCCGAGAAGCACTCTCCGGCCAACGTGCCAAACGTCCAGCGACTGCTCCCAAAGCGAAGGAGCCAGGACCCAAAGACCTAGCTGGCCTGAAGGGGCCCCAGGGGGCCCCCAAGCAGCCCCTCTCCATTTGGGTCTGGGGGCTTTCGTTGGGCCGGGAACCTGGGAGGTACCTGCCCGGTTGCAGGTCGCGGCCCGAGAAGCACTCTCCGGCCAACGTGCCAAACGTCCAGCGACTGCTCCCAAAGCGAAGGAGCCAGGACCCAAAGACCTAGCTGGCCTGAAGGGGCCCCAGGGGGCCCCCAAGCAGCCCCTCTCCATTTGGGTCTGGGGGCTTTCGTTGGGCCGGGAACCTGGGAGGTACCTGCCCGGTTGCAGGTCGCGGCCCGAGAAGCACTCTCCGGCCAACGTGCCAAACGTCCAGCGACTGCTCCCAAAGCGAAGGAGCCAGGACCCAAAGACCTAGCTGGCCTGAAGGGGCCCCAGGGGGCCCCCAAGCAGCCCCTCTCCATTTGGGTCTGGGGGCTTTCGTTGGGCCGGGAACCTGGGAGGTACCTGCCCGGTTGCAGGTCGCGGCCCGAGAAGCACTCTCCGGCCAACGTGCCAAACGTCCAGCGACTGCTCCCAAAGCGAAGGAGCCAGGACCCAAAGACCTAGCTGGCCTGAAGGGGCCCCAGGGGGCCCCCAAGCAGCCCCTCTCCATTTGGGTCTGGGGGCTTTCGTTGGGCCGGGAACCTGGGAGGTACCTGCCCGGTTGCAGGTCGCGGCCCGAGAAGCACTCTCCGGCCAACGTGCGAAACGTCCAGCGACTGCTCCCAAAGCGAAGGAGCCAGGACCCAAAGACCTAGCTGGCCTGAAGGGGCCCCAGGGGGCCCCCAAGCAGCCCCTCTCCATTTGGGTCTGGGGGCTTTCGTTGGGCCGGGAACCTGGGAGGTACCTGCCCGGTTGCAGGTCGCGGCCCGAGAAGCACTCTCCGGCCAACGTGCCAAACGTCCAGCGACTGCTCCCAAAGCGAAGGAGCCAGGACCCAAAGACCTAGCTGGCCTGAAGGGGCCCCAGGGGGCCCCCAAGCAGCCCCTCTCCATTTGGGTCTGGGGGCTTTCGTTGGGCCGGGAACCTGGGAGGTACCTGCCCGGTTGCAGGTCGCGGCCCGAGAAGCACTCTCCGGCCAACGTGCCGAACGTCCAGCGACTGCTCCCAAAGCGAAGGAGCCAGGACCCAAAGACCTAGCTGGCCTGAAGGGGCCCCAGGGGGCCCCCAAGCAGCCCCTCTCCATTTGGGTCTGGGGGCTTTCGTTGGGCCGGGAACCTGGGAGGTACCTGCCCGGTTGCAGGTCGCGGCCCGAGAAGCACTCTCCGGCCAACGTGCCAAACGTCCAGCGACTGCTCCCAAAGCGAAGGAGCCAGGACCCAAAGACCTAGCTGGCCTGAAGGGGCCCCAGGGGGCCCCCAAGCAGCCCCTCTCCATTTGGGTCTGGGGGCTTTCGTTGGGCCGGGAACCTGGGAGGTACCTGCCCGGTTGCAGGTCGCGGCCCGAGAAGCACTCTCCGGCCAACGTGCCGAACGTCCAGCGACTGCTCCCAAAGCGAAGGAGCCAGGACCCAAAGACCTAGCTGGCCTGAAGGGGCCCCAGGGGGCCCCCAAGCAGCCCCTCTCCATTTGGGTCTGGGGGCTTTCGTTGGGCCGGGAACCTGGGAGGTACCTGCCCGGTTGCAGGTCGCGGCCCGAGAAGTACTCTCCGGCCAACGTGCCGAACGTCCAGCGACTGCTCCCAAAGCGAAGGAGCCAGGACCCAAAGACCTAGCTGGCCTGAAGGGGCCCCAGGGGGCCCCCAAGCAGCCCCTCTCCATTTGGGTCTGGGGGCTTTCGTTGGGCCGGGAACCTGGGAGGTACCTGCCCGGTTGCAGGTCGCGGCCCGAGAAGCACTCTCCGGCCAACGTGCCGAACGTCCAGCGACTGCTCCCAAAGCGAAGGAGCCAGGACCCAAAGACCTAGCTGGCCTGAAGGGGCCCCAGGGGGCCCCCAAGCAGCCCCTCTCCATTTGGGTCTGGGGGCTTTCGTTGGGCCGGGAACCTGGGAGGTACCTGCCCGGTTGCAGGTCGCGGCCCGAGAAGCACTCTCCGGCCAACGTGCCAAACGTCCAGCGACTGCTCCCAAAGCGAAGGAGCCAGGACCCAAAGACCTAGCTGGCCTGAAGGGGCCCCAGGGGGCCCCCAAGCAGCCCCTCTCCATTTGGGTCTGGGGGCTTTCGTTGGGCCGGGAACCTGGGAGGTACCTGCCCGGTTGCAGGTCGCGGCCCGAGAAGCACTCTCCGGCCAACGTGCCCAAACGTCCAGCGACTGCTCCCAAAGCGAAGGAGCCAGGACCCAAAGACCTAGCTGGCCTGAAGGGGCCCCAGGGGGCCCCCAAGCAGCCCCTCTCCATTTGGGTCTGGGGGCTTTCGTTGGGCCGGGAACCTGGGAGGTACCTGCCCGGTTGCAGGTCGCGGCCCGAGAAGCACTCTCCGGCCAACGTGCCAAACGTCCAGCGACTGCTCCCAAAGCGAAGGAGCCAGGACCCAAAGACCTAGCTGGCCTGAAGGGGCCCCAGGGGGCCCCAAGCAGCCCCTCTCCATTTGGGTCTGGGGGCTTTCGTTGGGCCGGGAACCTGGGAGGTACCTGCCCGGTTGCAGGTCGCGGCCCGAGAAGCACTCTCCGGCCAACGTGCCAAACGTCCAGCGACTGCTCCCAAAGCGAAGGAGCCAGGACCCAAAGACCTAGCTGGCCTGAAGGGGCCCCAGGGGGCCCCCAAGCAGCCCCTCTCCATTTGGGTCTGGGGGCTTTCGTTGGGCCGGGAACCTGGGAGGTACCTGCCCGGTTGCAGGTCGCGGCCCGAGAAGCACTCTCCGGCCAACGTGCCAAACGTCCAGCGACTGCTCCCAAAGCGAAGGAGCCAGGACCCAAAGACCTAGCTGGCCTGAAGGGGCCCCAGGGGGCCCCCAAGCAGCCCCTCTCCATTTGGGTCTGGGGGCTTTCGTTGGGCCGGGAACCTGGGAGGTACCTGCCCGGTTGCAGGTCGCGGCCCGAGAAGCACTCTCCGGCCAACGTGCCAAACGTCCAGCGACTGCTCCCAAAGCGAAGGAGCCAGGACCCAAAGACCTAGCTGGCCTGAAGGGGCCCCAGGGGGCCCCCAAGCAGCCCCTCTCCATTTGGGTCTGGGGGCTTTCGTTGGGCCGGGAACCTGGGAGGTACCTGCCCGGTTGCAGGTCGCGGCCCGAGAAGCACTCTCCGGCCAACGTGCCAAACGTCCAGCGACTGCTCCCAAAGCGAAGGAGCCAGGACCCAAAGACCTAGCTGGCCTGAAGGGGCCCCAGGGGGCCCCCAAGCAGCCCCTCTCCATTTGGGTCTGGGGGCTTTCGTTGGGCCGGGAACCTGGGAGGTACCTGCCCGGTTGCAGGTCGCGGCCCGAGAAGCACTCTCCGGCCAACGTGCCGAACGTCCAGCGACTGCTCCCAAAGCGAAGGAGCCAGGACCCAAAGACCTAGCTGGCCTGAAGGGGCCCCAGGGGGCCCCCAAGCAGCCCCTCTCCATTTGGGTCTGGGGGCTTTCGTTGGGCCGGGAACCTGGGAGGTACCTGCCCGGTTGCAGGTCGCGGCCCGAGAAGCACTCTCCGGCCAACGTGCCGAACGTCCAGCGACTGCTCCCAAAGCGAAGGAGCCAGGACCCAAAGACCTAGCTGGCCTGAAGGGGCCCCAGGGGGCCCCCAAGCAGCCCCTCTCCATTTGGGTCTGGGGGCTTTCGTTGGGCCGGGAACCTGGGAGGTACCTGCCCGGTTGCAGGTCGCGGCCCGAGAAGCACTCTCCGGCCAACGTGCCAAACGTCCAGCGACTGCTCCCAAAGCGAAGGAGCCAGGACCCAAAGACCTAGCTGGCCTGAAGGGGCCCCAGGGGGCCCCCAAGCAGCCCCTCTCCATTTGGGTCTGGGGGGCTTTCGTTGGGCCGGGAACCTGGGAGGTACCTGCCCGGTTGCAGGTCGCGGCCCGAGAAGCACTCTCCGGCCAACGTGCCGAACGTCCAGCGACTGCTCCCAAAGCGAAGGAGCCAGGACCCAAAGACCTAGCTGGCCTGAAGGGGCCCCAGGGGGCCCCCAAGCAGCCCCTCTCCATTTGGGTCTGGGGGCTTTCGTTGGGCCGGGAACCTGGGAGGTACCTGCCCGGTTGCAGGTCGCGGCCCGAGAAGCACTCTCCGGCCAACGTGCCAAACGTCCAGCGACTGCTCCCAAAGCGAAGGAGCCAGGACCCAAAGACCTAGCTGGCCTGAAGGGGCCCCAGGGGGCCCCCAAGCAGCCCCTCTCCATTTGGGTCTGGGGGCTTTCGTTGGGCCGGGAACCTGGGAGGTACCTGCCCGGTTGCAGGTCGCGGCCCGAGAAGCACTCTCCGGCCAACGTGCCAAACGTCCAGCGACTGCTCCCAAAGCGAAGGAGCCAGGACCCAAAGACCTAGCTGGCCTGAAGGGGCCCCAGGGGGCCCCCAAGCAGCCCCTCTCCATTTGGGTCTGGGGGCTTTCGTTGGGCCGGGAACCTGGGAGGTACCTGCCCGGTTGCAGGTCGCGGCCCGAGAAGCACTCTCCGGCCAACGTGCCGAACGTCCAGCGACTGCTCCCAAAGCGAAGGAGCCAGGACCCAAAGACCTAGCTGGCCTGAAGGGGCCCCAGGGGGCCCCCAAGCAGCCCCTCTCCATTTGGGTCTGGGGGCTTTCGTTGGGCCGGGAACCTGGGAGGTACCTGCCCGGTTGCAGGTCGCGGCCCGAGAAGCACTCTCCGGCCAACGTGCCAAACGTCCAGCGACTGCTCCCAAAGCGAAGGAGCCAGGACCCAAAGACCTAGCTGGCCTGAAGGGGCCCCAGGGGGCCCCCAAGCAGCCCCTCTCCATTTGGGTCTGGGGGCTTTCGTTGGGCCGGGAACCTGGGAGGTACCTGCCCGGTTGCAGGTCGCGGCCCGAGAAGCACTCTCCGGCCAACGTGCCAAACGTCCAGCGACTGCTCCCAAAGCGAAGGAGCCAGGACCCAAAGACCTAGCTGGCCTGAAGGGGCCCCAGGGGGCCCCCAAGCAGCCCCTCTCCATTTGGGTCTGGGGGCTTTCGTTGGGCCGGGAACCTGGGAGGTACCTGCCCGGTTGCAGGTCGCGGCCCGAGAAGCACTCTCCGGCCAACGTGCCAAACGTCCAGCGACTGCTCCCAAAGCGAAGGAGCCAGGACCCAAAGACCTAGCTGGCCTGAAGGGGCCCCAGGGGGCCCCCAAGCAGCCCCTCTCCATTTGGGTCTGGGGGCTTTCGTTGGGCCGGGAACCTGGGAGGTACCTGCCCGGTTGCAGGTCGCGGCCCGAGAAGCACTCTCCGGCCAACGTGCCGAACGTCCAGCGACTGCTCCCAAAGCGAAGGAGCCAGGACCCAAAGACCTAGCTGGCCTGAAGGGGCCCCAGGGGGCCCCCAAGCAGCCCCTCTCCATTTGGGTCTGGGGGCTTTCGTTGGGCCGGGAACCTGGGAGGTACCTGCCCGGTTGCAGGTCGCGGCCCGAGAAGCACTCTCCGGCCAACGTGCCAAACGTCCAGCGACTGCTCCCAAAGCGAAGGAGCCAGGACCCAAAGACCTAGCTGGCCTGAAGGGGCCCCAGGGGGCCCCCAAGCAGCCCCTCTCCATTTGGGTCTGGGGGCTTTCGTTGGGCCGGGAACCTGGGAGGTACCTGCCCGGTTGCAGGTCGCGGCCCGAGAAGCACTCTCCGGCCAACGTGCCGAACGTCCAGCGACTGCTCCCAAAGCGAAGGAGCCAGGACCCAAAGACCTAGCTGGCCTGAAGGGGCCCCAGGGGCCCCCAAGCAGCCCCCTCTCATTTGGGTCTGGGGGCTTTCGTTGGGCCGGGAACCTGGGAGGTACCTGCCCGGTTGCAAGTCGCGGCCCGAGAAGCACTCTCCGGCCAACGTGCCGAACGTCCAGCGACTGCTCCCAAAGCGAAGGAGCCAGGACCCAAAGACCTAGCTGGCCTGAAGGGGCCCCAGGGGGCCCCCAAGCAGCCCCTCTCCATTTGGGTCTGGGGGCTTTCGTTGGGCCGGGAACCCTGGGAGGTACCTGCCCGGTTGCAGGTCGCGGCCCGAGAAGCACTCC